>NC_051212.1:15290775-15293292 GCF_015220715.1 Pygocentrus nattereri | reverse complement strand
TCCTGGTGCTTGGAGATTCTTTGTATCTTAAGTCAAATGTTTAACTTTCTCCAGAAAGTTCTGATCAGTTTAATGATCTGTTTTTTGTATTCACACCGAACTCACCTTTGGTCACCTTGTGGATAAAAAGCTCTAGTTTGGTCTCATCTGACCATAAAACACTTTCCCACTGAAAGTTCTAGTAACATTTGACAAACAGTAGAAGCTTGAGTTTGTTGGTCCTTGACAGCAGAGGCTTTCTTCTAGCAATGCCCCAAAACTACATGTGGTTATATAGGTGGTAGTTTACTGTGGTTTGGGGAAGCTCAGATAGCAAGAACCGTCTCCAGTTCCCCTTAGTGACCCTTGGAGATTCTTTGTCCATGTCATCCATTCTCCTCACTTTGTATAGTGCCAGTATAGCCATACGTCCTCTTCCTGGAAGATTCTTAACATCTCCAGTTGTTTTCTTAATTCTTCTTAATTATTTCCATGATAGTGAATATAGGCAACAACTGTTAAGCTATTTTTTGTAGCCATTTCCTGATTTGGTGGAGCTCAACAACATTTTGTTGCACATTGTTGCTGGATTCTCTTTCTCAAAGTGATGGATGACTGTGTTTCACCTCCTGTATATTCCCCAGTGAAACAAGAAGCAAAGGCTGACCATTTAAGTGTTCCTAATCACTCAGGTGCACTTTAAAACATGAAATATGAATGAGAATAAACTTCATTTAGATTTCTAGGGGTGCCAATAATTGTGGCGCACACATGGATTTAAGATTTTTTTTACATTAGATTTCATTTTTCTTTGAATGATTAGATCTTAAATAGAGAAGATTTTTGCTATGTTTTGAATAAATCATAAAGTAATTGTTTGTTTTTACAGGTCATGTTGCTCATGATTAGCAGGGATGCCAGTATTTGTGGAGGGACACTGAAGATACTACAGTAACCAAAACACACAGAAGCACAGTAACAACTTGATACAGCAGCTCTCACACTGATGAAGACATAGAGGACATTTACTCACAGATTATTACAGAGTGCAAAGGGTCATGTGTGTCATTGGAGAAATCATTGAAGTTCTGGGGTCTCTTCTAGTCTACCTTTGACCCACTGACAGAGGAGGAGGAAGTTTCCACAGGAAATTTCTTTGGGGGGTTGTGGTATGGGGGGGCTGTAAGGATATCTCACCAGTCCCTGTTTTGCCAGGTGGGGTGATGGGAACACAGAGTCCTCTGTGGCAGAAGGTCTAAAAGTTCTGCCTACTGTTTTGGAGATTGCTAAGGAGAGTAGAGCTCTATCGCTGCAGGTCGTGGCAGCCAGCCTGGTTCCGTGGAAATAACAGCAGGCCACTTGGCTCCCTGGACATTGCAGCACGTTCCAGCAGAGCGGCTTGGCCTGCACCCGAGGATTTCAGTACAACCTCCAAGCTCCTTGACCGCAAGGCCTCAGAGTTTCCTAACCCTGCCCATGGTCTCAGCATCTCCTAACGTGTCTTTGGTCTCCATGTCTTCTAACACACTAGTCCATGTGTCTCCTGTTCCTGTGCACTGGGTGGCTTCTGTTTCTGTTCTCGCTTATGGTCCTGTTCCTACACCTCGAGCGGCTCCGAGAGCTGCTAAAGTTGTTTCGCTGTCATGATCTTCTGTGCTGAGCTCCCGAACTGGTTCTGGTTTACCAAGGCACTCCATTGTCAGCTTTTTGGCTTGTAGCTCCTGTGGAGGGCTCCTCATGTTGCAGTACTGGCTTACTGAGCTTCTCCAGTGCCCGCTTTTAGGATAAATTCTCCAGAGCTGGTTTCCTAGTGACTGACTCTGCCCGTCTACAGTGCTGGTCCTGTCCCTGTCCCATCTGATCCAGTTAATGGATTGCCTGTTTGTCTGGACTTTCTGCTGGCTGGGACCGTGCCTCCTTATGGTCCAGACCCACCATCTTTGCACTTCAGGAGCACTTGTAGAGGCATGGTTCTGTCATGTCTCCTCTCCTCTGAGGGACTGACTTGGCTCTGCCTCCTCTCCTCTTCTCCCACACAGCTGCAGCTCATTCGAAGTGCATTAAGACTGCTGCATATACCCAGGGATGGGGGAGTAGCTAAGTAGCGCACTACATTTTGAAGCTGTAAATCTTAGTAGCTAGTAGCTGTAGCGTACACACACTAACACACCACCACCACCACGTCAGTGTTGAGAATGATCCACCACCCAAATAGTACCTGCTCTAAGGGTCCATGGGGGCTAAACAAAAAGGGGGCTAACAAAGTATCAGAGAAACAGATGGACTACTGTCTGTAATTGTAGAACCATAAAGTGAACCTATATTGTAAGTGGAGCTGATAAAATGGACAATGAGCACAGAAACAATGAGGTGGTCATAACATTGTCTGAATCTTGAAAGAAGTCACTTCGCACTTGCACCCTGCCTCAGCCTCTGTTACACAAAGACTCTGTAATACAATACAGTGATTTATTGGTAAAGTGGGACACTTAATATTGTTCCTCCTCTTTTTTCCACTTTTTTCTTTCTAATTACTTA
>NC_051212.1:15126294-15290675 GCF_015220715.1 Pygocentrus nattereri | reverse complement strand
AGGTTGGCGGTTCTATCCCCAGAACCGACAGTACATGACTCAGGTGACCTTGAGCAAGGCACCTAACCCTCAACTGCCCCCCAGGCGCCGTGGATAGGGCTGCCCACTGCTCCGGGCAAATGTGCTCACTGCCCCTTAGTGTTTGTGTGCTCACTAGTGTGTATGTGATGGTTCATTTCACGGATGAGTTAAATGCGGGGAAATTTCCCCATTGTGGGGCTAATAAGGGTAACTTATCTGCTTCAACTGATCAGCCTCTTTCACATTTACAAAAGAAGGGTTTTGTGGCAAAACCATGTCTGCATGTTTAATGATATAAGTTGTTGAGAGTGAGCTTTACAAACAGGAAATATTAATTCTCTACTTTTAATAGAAAATAAGAATATTTTTTCCATTAAAATTATTTTATATAAACTATAATTTAAATCAAAACTCTCAATTTGCTACAAATGAATAAACAGTGTTTTGTAATGAAACTTATCAATTTATTATTATTATTATTATTATTATTAATATTATGACTACTAATACTGATTTGTCAACTCTGTCATTATTCAGTCATTTTTCCAAACTCACGTGCATCTTCTGACTGAATATTTCAGTCTCCAAGTTTCTAAATGATTCGTCCTGTTTTTACAGCGAGACCAAAAGCTACAGTGACAATACACCCAGCTGATCCTGTGTTCACCGGAGAGAGAGTCACTCTCACGTGTCATATAGGAAGTGGAGATGGCTGGTATTATGAGTGGTTTAAGGATGGTAAATCTCTCAGTGAAGCTGGACAGAGGAAGGAATACACCATTTCTAAAGTTGCTGAGTCTCATGGAGGAGTTTATACCTGTAACGGAACACAGTCAACACAGCCGAGTTACTCAGACACCAGTGATGCTGTTACACTGACTGTATCAGGTGAGTAACGTCTCAGTCACAAAGTCTTTCTGCTGTTATTACTTTGAAATAATAAAGTGGTTTTAATACAGATAAATAATAAAAAGGTAATAAGGGTGAAAATATTGTTTAAAACTTGATATGTAGCTCTGTCATTCAGTTTACACTGATTTTGAGTTTTAAAAAAATCTAATAATAAACATGAAACGTAATTAAAAATAAAGCCTGAAAAATAACGGACGAAAGCCAATAATTAAGATTTTTTAAATTGTCTTTACAGTCCGTCCAGTTTTTGTGGCCCTCACCAAGTGGGAGCACAACCCACTACTTTAAGTTCAAGCGCTCTGCTGTTGCAGCCCTTATACTTTAAACTGAAGGGCACACAGAACCAAGATGTTCCCCAAAAAAGGAAAATGCAGGCACGATTAACTCCAGCGTCTCATGAAGAGAGCACTGCCCTCGGCCTCAAGGTGCACTGCCACCCCACATTAAACCCAATAAGCACAATCAAAAACCAAAAATTTAAATAAATGAATAATTAAATCAAAACAAACAGCAAGGAAAGAAAATCTCAACCTAATATGAAAAGCAGATTTACACCCAAACGAAACCACAAGGAGGGGTGGGATTCGTCTCCCAGGGTGACCTGAAACCACTAAGACCCTTAACCACCCAAGACCACACCACCCAACCATCAGGGACCTCCACCCTTACAGCCTTACTGCGTAGTTTAGGCACCAGGCTGAATAAAAGCTCCTCGGAGCAAACACTACAGCAGATGTCCAGTCCCAAAACAGTAGAAGAGAAAGCAGCACCAACATAGTATTAAAAAAGGAGAACACAGGAAAACAGTGGCTATTATCCCCCCACAGGCACCAGCACCCTGCAGAGCACAGACAGGCACACGACTATTCAAACCAGCCTGTTTTTAAAGCCAACATCCCCTTAAACTGGACCAGCTCGACCTGGACAATCACGGTGTTAGTCCACTTAACACTGAGCTCTTCAGCTCCTGCTAGACCCCTGAATCCCGCTAGACCCCTGAATCCTGCTAGACCCCTGAATCCTACTAGACCCTTGCTAGACCCCTGAATCCTGCTAGACCCCTGAATCCTGCTAGACCCCTGCTAGACCCCTGAATCCTGCTAGACCCCTGAATCCTGCTGGACCCCTGGATCCTGCTAGACCCCTGCTAGACCCCTGAATCCTGCTGGACCCCTGCTAGACCCCTGAATCCTGCTAGACCCCTGCTAGATCCCTGAATCCCGCTAGACCCCTGAATCCTGCTAGACCCCTGCTAGACCCCTGAATGCTGCTAGACCCCTGAATCCTGCTGGACCCCTGCTAGACCCCTGAATCCTGCTGGACCCCTGCTAGACCCCTGCTAGATGCCTGAATCCTGCTAGACCCCTGAATCCTGCTAGACCCCTGCTAGACCCCTGAATCCTGCTAGACCCCTGCTAGACCCCTGAATCCTGCTAGACCCCTGAATCCTGCTAGACCCCTGAATCCTGCTAGACCCCTGCTAGACCCCTGAATGCTGCTAGACCCCTGCTAGACCCCTGAATGCTGCTAGACCCCTGAATCCTGCTAGACCCCTGCTAGACCCCTGAATGCTGCTAGATCCCTGAATCCTGCTAGACCCCTGCTAGACCCCTGAATCCTGCTGGACCCCTGCAAGACCCCTGAATCCTGCTGGACCCCTGCTAGACCCCTGCTAGATCCCTGAATCCTGCTAGACCCCTGAATCCTGCTAGACCCCTACTAGATCCCTGAATCCTGCTAGACCCCTGAATCCTGCCAGACCCCTGCTAGATCCCTGAATCCTGCTAGACCCCTGAATCCTGCTGGACCCCTGCTAGACCCCTGAATCCTGCTAGACCCCTGCTAGATCCCTGAATCCTGCTAGACCCCTGAATCCTGCTAGACCCCTGCTAGATCCCCGAATCCTGCTAGACCCCTGAATCCTGCTAGACCCCTGCTAGACCCCTGAATCCTGTTAGACCCCTGCTAGACCCCTGAATCCTGCTAGACCCCTGAATGCGGCTCCAGCTGTAAAACCCATGTCCGGGTGTTTAAGGCTGGTTTAGGCGAGTCTGGGTGGAGGTGAGAGTTGGAGCTCCTACCTGCTCGTTAGGGGCTTCACGGGCGGAGCTTCACTGCTGAACCTCCCGACCTGCTCTATGATCACGGACGCCGCTCGGGCCGCTCTGGAAATCGTCCTCACGCACGTGATTTGCAGCGTCCACGACCCGCGTCACGACTTTCTTCCATCTTAACTCGGCAGCCCCGACGCGGACTGCTGACTACGACCGGCAGAAGACCAGACGAGACTAAACGATACTGTGGCGAACTATCGCGAGACTGAAGCACACCTGGAGCACGAAGATGGCTGCCTCCAGGGGCTGCTTTCAAACTAAAAGTCCCCATCTCACCCTTAACCCTGCTGGCTACAGCTAGTAACCTGCATATTTGTACAGAAAGATGCAGAAAGCACAGTAACTTGTTTTCAGGTTGTTAAAAGTTCTATATCCGAGTATTTCAATACTACATGATCAAAGCATAAACTTTCAACAACGAGAGGTTTTTACATTTTATATGTTCAGATTCAGATTCCTTTATTGATCCCAGGGGGAAATTGCAGTTGTTACAGTTGATGCCATTTATGTAAAAATAAACACTTTACTAATAATTTAAGACAATATAGAGAAATTTACAGTATGTACACAAGATTTAAGTATTTAAGAATATAGTAAGGTGGCGGTGATTGTGATAGTAATATGAAACATCAGGTATAAAGCAATTACAATTATTTAAATTAAGTTAGTGTCCCTCTGAGTTATTGCACACACAATTGTTGTTATTGCACATATGAACAGTTTGGTATTGAATTTTGTGAATCACACACTGAGGGAGGAGTTATAGAGTTTGATGGCCACAGCAAGCAAGCAAGCAAGCAAAATTTATTTATATAGCGCTTTTTACAACAGGTGTTGTCACAAAGCAGCTTTACAGAACAATCAGTATTACAGAGAGAAGAGAAAAGAAGAAAGAAAATCCGGGTCCGAGCCCCCATGAGCAAGCCAGCGGCGACGGTGGCAAGGAAAAACTCCCTAAAAGAGGAAGAAACCTTGAGAGGAACCAAGACTCAGAAGGGGAACCCATCCTCCTATGGTCGACACCGGACAGCAAACATTATTAGTATGAAGTATTATAGTAAAGTGGGAAAAGAAAGAGAGAGATCTGAGGGTGAGGACTGCACAGCGCTGTACAGCAAGAAGCTCAGTGGTGGTCAAACCGGTCCAGAAGGCTGGTGAGCAGCGGCACCAATCAAGGCAGTAGAGGCAACAGCATCAGGCGCACAGGATGGGCAGCTGATCAGCTCGGCAGAGAAAGGAGAAGAAAAAACAGAGTTAATACTGTAAAGAGTGGCTGACCACAGATTACAGTAAAACAGAGCGTAGAGTGTAGACTCCAGCAGGTCTAGACCTGACAGGGAAGACTAGTCACCAAATGCTTGACTGTACAAATAAGTTTTTAGCCTAGACTTAAAGATTGGGGCTGTTTAGAGCTTTATAAGTCAGTAATATAGTTTTATAATCAATGCGAAATTTAACTGGTAACCAGTGCAGGGCTGATAAAACTGGACTAATATGGTCAAACTTCCTAGTTCTTGTGAGGACTCTGGCTGCAGCGTTCTGGACTAGCTGAAGCTTGTTAAGGCTTTTGCTGTGACATCCAGACAGCAGGGCATTACAATAATCTAGCCTTGAAGTGATAAATGCATGAACTAGCTTTTCTGCATCCTGTAGGGATAATGAATTTCTTAATTTAGCGATACTGCGGAGATGCAGGAAGGCTGTTCTAGTGATATTAGATATATGTGTGTCGAAGGAGAGATCAGCGTCTATCATGACACCAAGATTTTTAACAGATAGGCTTGATGAAACTGAGAGATTGTTAAGTTTTAGTGTTGAGTTAGACAGTCTGTCTCTGGCTAATTTTGGACCAAGAAGCAGGACCTCTGTTTTATCTGAGTTAAGTAACAGAAAATTATTTGACATCCAATCTTTTATGTCTTTTATACAGTCCTCAATCTTGCCAAATTTAATTTTATCATCCGGTTTACTTGATATATATAACTGGGTGTCATCTGCATAACAGTGGAAATTTATGCCGTGTTTACTGATAATGGTGCCTAGTGGTAGCATATATATTGTAAATAATATAGGTCCTAAAACAGAACCTTGTGGAACACATATAAATTACTTTTGCACGAACAGATGATTCACCCTTTACATTAACAAACTGATATCGATCGGTGAGGTAGGACCTGAACCAGGAACGAGCTGTTCCTGTTACCCCTACAAGGTTTTCTAGTCTATCTAGTAGGATAGCGTGGTCTATTGTGTCGAATGCTGCACTAAGGTCAAGGAGGACTAACAACGACACATTTCCTTGGTCCGTGAATAATAGAAGATCATTTATAATTTTTACTAATGCTGTTTCTGTACTATGATGTGGCCTAAAACCAGACTGAAATTTTTCATGTAGATTATTCCTATGCAAATAAGGGCTTAATTGTTTTGCTACCACTTTTTCCAGGATCTTAGATATGAAGGGGAGATTTGAGATGGGTCTATAATTTGATAGTTCACAGGGATCAAGGTTAGCTTTCTTAATCAACGGTCTAATTACTGCAAGTTTAAAAGTTTTTGGGATATATCCGAGGCTAAGAGAGGAGTTTATTATTGACAGAATAGGCTTAGTTATTTCTGGTAAGATTTCCTTGAGTAGACATGTAGGGATCGGGTCCAGAATACAGGTCGATGGTTTTGCAGAAGAGACTATTTTGATTAGTTCATTTTCTTGGAGTAATGTAAACGATTCCAGCCTATCTGGAGTGACTCTAATATTCTCAGGGTCTAGACTGGAATTATAAGCCACCAGGTTTGTGGAGTTTAACTGTGTGCTCAGAATTGTCTGTCTAATTTTTTCAATTTTGTCACTAAAGAAATTCATAAAATCATTGCTGCTATAGGCTGATGGCATCTGGGGTTCAGTGACTCTTTTGTTCTCGGTTAGTTTAGAAATTGTGCTAAATAGTAGTCTGGGATTGTTCTTATTGTTTTCTATGAGAGAGGAGAGATAGGCTGAACGTGCTGCAGTAAGGGCTCTTCTATAGTCTATAAGGCTCTCCTTCCAGGCGGACTGGAACACTTCTAATTTAGTCAGACGCCATTTTCGCTCTAGTTGCCTGGCTGTCTGTTTTAGAGTTCGAGTGTGATCATTATACCACGGGGCGAGTTTTTTCTGCCGTACTATTTTGCTTTTTAATGGAGCTACACTGTCTAACGTAGATCGAAGAGTATCCTCTAAGAATTTGGTCATAGTATCTAACTCAGTAGGATCGGATGGACAGCTGACTGAAGTTGATAACTGCGGGAGGTTTCTGATAAAGCTGCCAGCTGTGGAGGAAGTTATAGTCCTCTTAACCTGATAGCATGGTGATGAGCGCATATTACCACTAAACTGGATTTTGTATGAGATTAAGTAATGGTCTGAGACGGCTGTGCTCTGGGGGAGAATGGCTAAGTTATCTATGTCTACACCAAAGGTCAGTATTAAGTCTAGAGTGTGGTTGAGGTGGTGCGTGGGCCCATTTATAATTTGGGTGAATCCCATGGAGTCTATGATAGATATGAATGCCTTACTTAGTGTGTCGTGAGGGTTGTCGATGTGGATATTAAAATCTCCGACAATTAATATTTTATTTGAAAACGTTATTAGGCTTGATAGAAACTCAGAGAATTCTTGTAAGAACTGCGAATACGGACCAGGTGGCCTGTAAATTGTGATTAATAGAAATGAATGTTTATTTGTTCCTTGCTCAAGTATATTAAGTACAAGAACTTCAAAAGAAGAAAATGTAGGTCCTGCTTTCTGGTTCACGCCTAAAGCTTTAGCATGGATGGTTGCTATACCTCCACCCCGACCGCTTAAACGAGGGCTGTGTGCATAGCTGTAGCCTGCGGGAGTGGCTTCATTTAGACTAAGGTACTCATCGGGTCTAATCCACGTTTCTGTGAGGCACAGAGCATCAAAACCATGATCTGTAATAATTTCATTTACAATAATGGCTTTAGATGCCAGGGATCTAATGTTAAGCAGGCCTAGTTTTAGACCAAAGGTGCGGTCGTTGTAAACCAGTGTAACTGGTCTGATATGAATGAGGTTACTAAGGCAAACGTTTCGAGGCTTTTTGATGTGTTGTTTTATTCGGGGAACAGACACAGTCTCAATTGTATTTACACAATAAGCATTTGTAGAAGTGCTAGCAATTGGCTTATTTCTAGTAGTAACACTAGCATGGTGAGCAGTAACATTTCTATTTTTGCCGCTACTTACATGGCCGCTTTGAAGTCAGCGGATGGCCCTCTCGATGTTCCGTGAGAGGACGACGGACCCCAGAGGACTAGGGTGAAGCCCATCCCTCCGGTAGAGCGCTGGCTGCTCCCAAAACGAAGACCAGTTGTCCACGTAGCCCAACCCGTTGCAGGCGCACCAGCCGCGGAGCCAGGACTGCAGCGCGAAGAGCCTGCTGAACCGCTCGGATCCCCGCCGGTAGGTGGGAAGAGGGCCGAAGATGACGATCCTAGCGTCTGGTAGTGCTCCTTCAGGACCTCGCTGCGCCGGTCGGAGATGTCGTTGGTCCCGACGTGGATAACCACGGTCCCGAAGGCGTCGCGTCTGCCTGAGGGCTGAGGGGAGCCGCTTGGCGATATCTAGAACCCGTGCACCTGGAAAACAGGAGACAGTGGCGCGGCTGTTTACACCTCTTACTCTAACATGGCGGACAATAGAGCTACCAATAACATAAACCGAGTCCTGTGCGGAGCGCCGAGGCGCTGGGGCGGGCGACGGGGCCCGAGGCGTAGGTGAAGGCGTAGGCGGTGGGCTGAGGGCGGCGAAACGGTTGCAGGAGGTGAAGACCGGCTGGGGTGGCGGTGAAGGTCTGGAAGGCCGTCTGCGGCGCTGGCGTTCCCAGGGACCAGGTGCGGCTGGGGCTGGCGTGAGAACGGCGTCTCCCGGTGTACGAAGAGACAAGGCTGGCGCGACCACCGAGGGGGAAACTTCGAGGGGGAGGCTTCGAGCTGCGACTTCCGCTGAAGGAGCTCGTCCTGCCTCTTCAGGAGGGCGGTGATGTGACGGTCCAAACGGGCCAACTCAGCGCTCAGGGCCTGGAGAGCTCGGTCCTGGGAAGACATGTTGAAACCTGTGTAAGAGAAGAAATAGAAAGAGAGAGGGAGAAAACAAAAAGAGGGAAAAGGCGTGAGGGGTTAGCGGTCTGAAAGTGTTAATTATTGAAGTGAAAGTTGAACGCTGCTCAATCTGAAGTTCTAAGCTGTGGTGCTCTCTGTCGCTCGCAGTGACGTGCTCAGGTAATAATGACCTCCTGTGGTGCTCTGTGGTCATTTCGGTACGATGAGTCTTGAGCTGAATGAGCTCCTGTGTCTCATCACCGTGTCGTAGAGTGGGTGGGAGCCAATGTTCATAATGGCCTGCAGCTTAGACAGCGTCCTCCTCTCCGACACGGCCGTCAGCGAGTCCAGCTCCACACCCACAACATCAACGGCCTTGTGGATCAGTTTGTTGAGTCTGTTTACATCTGACACCCTCAGCCTGCTTCCCCAGCATGCAACAGCATAGAGGATAGCACTCGCCACCACAGACTCATAGAAGATCCTAAACATAGTAAGGTAGATGTTGAAGGACCTCAGGCGCCTCAGAAAATAGAGACGACTTTGGCCCTTCCTGTAGAGGGCGTCAGTGTTCTTAGCCCAGTCCAGTTTATTGTCAATATACACACCCAGATATTTGTAATCCTCCACAGTGTCCACACTGACCCCGCTGATGGACACTCGGGTCACCGGTGCCTTGTCCCTCCTCAGGTCCACCACCAGTTCCTTTGTTATTGTCACATTGAGCTGCAGGTTGTTCCGCTCGCACCATGCGACAAAGTCCTGCACCGTCGCCCTGTACTCATCCTCCACTCCCTTGCTGATTCATCCAACTATTGCCGAGTCATCAGAAAACTTCTGAAGGTGGCAAGACTCTGTGCAGTAGCTGAAGTCTGTGGTGTAGAGGGTGAAGAGGAAGGTAGAGAGGACAGTTCCTTGTGGAACTCCAGTGTTGCTGACCACTCTGTCCGACACACAGTGCAGCAGGCGTACATACTGTGGTCTGCCAGTCAGATAGTCAACAATCCAGGACACGAGGAGGGCATCTACTTGCATCACTGTGAGCTTATCACCCAGAAGAGCAGGCCAGATGGTATTAAATGCACTGGAGAAGTCAAAAAACATGACCCTCACAGAGCTGGTTGGATTATCCAGGTGAGCATATACTCGGTTGAGCAGGTAGATGATGGCGTCTTCAACTCCCAGGCGGGGCTGATAGGCAAACTGGAGGGGATCTAGAAAAGGCTGGACTATGGGTCGGAGCTGATCCAAGACGAGCCTCTCCATGGTCTTCATGACATGAGACGTCAGTGTCACTGGCCTGTAGTCCTTGGCGTCACTGGGTCGTGAGGTCTTTAGAACAGGAACAATGCAGGATGTCTTCCAAATCATGGGGACCCTCTGGAGACTCAGGCTCAAGCTGAAGACATGTTGAAGTACTCCACAAAGCTGGGCGGCACAGGCTTTAAGCACCCTGGGTGGAACCCCATCAGGGCCTGCAGCCTTGTTTGTGTGGAGTCTCTTCAGTTGTCTTGTCACCTGGTCAGCAGTGAGACACACTGTAGAGGTAGTGGGTGGGGGAGGGATGGAGGTGTGAGATGGGCTGTCACGAGAGGGGAGCAGGCTATCGGGAGGGGGAGGGGGGATGAGTGGGATGGTCTGCTGAGGACTGGCAGCAGAGTCAGGCTGGGGGGGGACAGAGCCTGCAGTGTCAAATCTGTTAAAGAACAGATTTAGCTTGTTGGCCCCGTCCAAACTGACCTCTGCTCAATGTTTAATTTTCTGTTATATCCATAAATATTCACTGACAAACCAGTATATTCAGTACTCCTACCTTCCGTTGTTACCTGCAGACAGGCACTTACACTCAGTGGCCATTTTATCAGAAACACTTACCAAATAGGTAACCATTAAAGGAGCGTATAAATTGGACAGAGGCTGATGGGCTGCAGTCGGTCAGTGTAGACCTACAAAGTGCACCTTTATGTAGGTGTTACTGATAAAATGTCCAGTGAGTGGCCACTCAGTTTACACAGCAGGCGTAACTAATTACTGTAGTCTACTATGATCACTATTAACACAGTAGATGTGTTTGAAATATTTCTAAAGCATTTCATTTTTACTGCAAGCAGAATATAAAGCAGTTGTGATGGTGTTTCAGAGCCGTGTCTACAGTGGAGACTCTGTCACTCAGAGCTGTGGATCAGGCAGAGTAAACCAAACACAGCTGATACGTTTCAGCTTCTTTGTGCAGAAAGACAGACGTCAGCAGTTAATTTACAGAATAATTCTGCTGTAAACTGTAGAGAACTGCTGCACATTTACAGCAGAAACACTGCAGTGATCTACTGTCCTCCTTAAAGCAGTGGACTGCAGTAAAGAGTGATGCAGTAATTAGCTGTGATTTGCTGATTGTATTGTGAGAGTCTGCCTGTCTCTGAACGTTGTGGTGATAGAGGACAGAGCTTCCCATCATTCCTTGCAGTTTTTGTGACTGTGATTTTTGTCTTAACATGTAATTCTTACTGTAAATATACGTCTGAATGCAGTTTACATGTTTGGGTATTCTAGTCATGGTGGTGTTTTGTGTTTCAGTAACTGGACCAGCCTGTAAAGTTATAATACAGTATGGACGCCATAAATAAACAGAAGTTATTGTTATTTCACACTAAACCGTTTTAGCATGAAGAGTCAGTGCAGCTCCTGCTTTGAACTCCCGGCCACTATAAAGATGTAGAATTCTGCTCTGCTGAGCTGCTGTGTTATTCTAGTGTAAAACAAGCTTTAGTCTGATAAATCATCAGAGCTCAGAGCTCAGAGCGGGGTGGGCTACTATGCTAGCTGACAACATGGATCAGAACAGATTTAGATGAGAACATGTTTGCAGAACAAATTAGTGAGTTATTATTTTATTAAGATAAGATAAGATAAGATAAGATAAGATAAGATAAGATAAGATAAGATAAGATAAGATAATCCTTTATTAGTCCCACAGCGGGGAAATTCACAGTATTACAGCAGCAGCAGAGTAACAGGAGTAAGGCACTCAGTAATAGAAATGGGAAACAGTATAAACCTTATCAACATTATAAATAATAAAAATTAAAGCTAAATCTCTAGACTATCTACAGGAAAATAAGGATAACAATAAAATAAAGTAAAATAAGTTGCATAGAAATCTGTATTGCACTTAGGATATGGCACAATGAAGAATGTTCACATTATTTCTCTGTATTAGTAATATAATATTATTAGTATTATTAGATTCTTTCTTCTGTCCTCACAGCTTTACCCACAGCTACACTGACTGTAGAGCCCAGATGGAGCCCTGTGTTCACTGGAGAGTCAGTGACTCTGAAGTGTGAGATACAGTCTCACAGTAACTGGAGATATCAGTGGTATAAATGCAGCAGTAGAACTGCAGTCAGTCAGTCTCAGACAAACACCTTCACCATCAGATCAGCAGCAGATCAGGATCAGGATCAGTACTGGTGTAGAGGAGAGAGAGATAACAGACCCACATCATCACAACCCAGCAACACTGTTACTCTCACAGTGAAAGTTAAGATCAGTGCTTTTGTACTGTCACTGTAAAAAATGTGATTATAGAAATAATTTAATTTCAAAATTGAATTCCTGTAAGCAACATAAGAAAATCAGAATGTGTAACCAGCCCATCAGTACTGCGCTTACAACTATAATTACATTTGTATTTTATATTTAATGGTGGTTTAGTAGCTTCTAATCAAAGTCCATTTTCTTTCTTTTTATTTTTTATGTCTTATATATTAACTTAATTGTACTTCTGCAAACTTGGGTAAATGGTACCAACGCAGAATAATAATAATGTACAGAGCATCAATCCTGTTTTTAGAATAAGGCTATTTTTACTGCAAAGGGTATTTTAGTGGTTAATCGTTATTTAACATTTCATTATGTTCCTAAAGCCTTGACTGTGTAACTGTTTTACAGCTGACCATCCTCAGCAAACCTCGTATCTCCATTTCTGTTGATTTTCAGTTTTTAAGATCATTTGAAAAAGCTTTTTGGCCTTTCTATTGTGTGTAAAGTTCATGAAAGATGGGCCAAAATAAATGGCCTAAAATGACTTGGAAAGAAGTCTGGTTCCATTGACTTACATTGAAAGTAATGTGTGTTTTTCCTTCTCTAAAGTTTCCATTTTGGAGATACAATGTTTTGTTCCGACAGCAGTGATATGCACATGTTCCTATTCAGATAATATTTCAGAGTGTTTGTTTAACCTTAGTGTATTTTGATGAAACACAAATTACCAACTGAAACTCAGTTCTCAAATAGACATTAAAGAACCAGTAGGAGCCTAATGGTCCAGTGCAGTGGATCTCAGTGTGCTGTAGATTTTCATTCAGACAGTAAAATTACTCAGGATAAATTAACACAGTCATTTAAGAAAACGGTCTTTTTCAGCTTATCCTAGAAAGACATTAGCACATTATTTGTGCTACTAACAGTTAGAACTTTGTTACTGAGCTTGATTTGAGCTG
Source organism: Pygocentrus nattereri (assembly GCF_015220715.1). NCBI lineage: Eukaryota > Metazoa > Chordata > Actinopteri > Characiformes > Serrasalmidae > Pygocentrus > Pygocentrus nattereri. The sequence goes on along the minus strand of NC_051212.1, from coordinate 15,278,023 downwards.
CTGGACATACCGACCCAGTGCAAGCATGCGGTTCAACGTCAGTGCAGCAGAGTAAAATATTGGGAGAGTCTGTTCAACATAAATGATGAACTAACCCAACTTTGTGTAAATAGACCACAATATAGAAATATGTACACATGTGCAGTCGTGACTGACGTCTCTTTTTTCTGAATTTATACAAACACCATTTCATTTTGTACTAAATTTGTTTTTGCTAGTTTATGTTTATGAACAAAAACATGAACTAACTCTAAATCTGCACTAAATCTAACTCTCTGAATCTGCACTGCTGCTCTCTTCTTTCTGTAGATCTACCCAAACCTACACTGACTGTAGAACCAGAGAGACCTGTGTTCAGTGGAGAGTCAGTCACTCTGAAGTGTGAGATTAAAGGTTATGATGGATGGACGTATCAGTGGTATAAACACAATAAACAGAGTGGATGGACTGCAGTGTCTCAGTCTGTGTATTACAATGTAAACAGAGACACTCTCACCATCAGAGGAGACACTGTGATTAACGGAGATCAGTATCAGTGTAGAGGAGAGAGACATGACAGACTAACATCATCAGAGTACAGTTCCTCTGTTACTCTCACTGTAAAGGGTGAGTCCATTAACGTTTATATTTTACGTCTTTTCATATTCACATATAAACAATTCAGTTAGTCAGTCTGTTGGAGACTCTAATGATTCTTCTTTTATGGTGACACTGTCTGTGGTCTAGAACAGTGGACCCCAAATCTGGTCGTGGAGACCGCCTTTGATCTAAACACTTTAACAGAAACACAAGAAGGTGTTTTAAGATGGGGGGACAACTTATATATGACATGACAGATGACGTCCTGCAAAATGGTTACTTTGTTTTTTCATTTTATTTATAATTTGTGTCAAACAGATTGTGTCATACAGCTATAATAATGTGAGAAATGACAATAAAAATATCTAACTGACACATCAAACCACTGACGCACATCTCTCTGCTCTCTTGTTCTGGACCAACTTTATGTAAATGAGATGAACTTTATGTAAATGAGATGAACTTTATGTAAATGAGATGAACTTTATGTAAATGATCTGGCCATCAGTTTTCAGCTCACTGCAATGAAAACATTGCGTTCACTTAAACAGAGCAGCTACTACAGATTTAGAAAGTATAAAAACACAAACTCAGCTCTAAAACAAGCTCACACTCCACTCAGGTTATTATAAAGTTCAGAATGTTTTATTATTTATTCATCTGTTTATTGTTTATTTATTTGGTTGTTTGTTTGTTTTTAACTGTTGCAATCCTGAAATCAGGAGCTGCTGATTCCTTGTTTCTTGCTTCCCTACATTTTAGTGTTTTCTGTGCTCCTAACACATCTGATCTGTATAATGACATAATGAACAGGCCTTTACTGGGATCAGGTGGGTGTGTTAGTGCAGGTAACCATTAAAATGTGCAGGACAGGGGGTCTCCAGGACCAGGGTTGATAACCACTGATGTGGAAAGAGACACCAAGAATTCATTTTCATTTATTTCTGTAAACTGCATGGATGTTTCATTGTTTGTGTCCATTTCAGTGACATGTTTAGTCTCTGACTGCAAAATGTGCTCTAAGACTTTATTCTTTCTTGTGTTCTCACAGCTTTACCTACTGCTGAACTCACTGTAGAGCCCAAATGGAGACCTGTGTTCAGTGGAGAGTCAGTCACTCTGAAGTGTGAGATTAAAGGTTATGATGGATGGACGTATCAGTGGTATAAACAGGATAAACAGAGTGAACTGACTGCAGTGTCTCAGTCTGAGTATCACACTGTAAACAGAGACACTCTCACCATCAGAGCAGACACTGTGATTAATGGACATCAGTATCTGTGTAGAGGAGAGAGACACGACAGACCAACATCATCACAGAACAGTTCCTCTGTTACTCTCACTGTAAACGGTGAGCTCTTAACTATGATTTCTACTAAGTGAAATTATTAATCAGTGTAGCAGGTCGAGGTTTTACAGCACTGAAATCTCTAGAGTTGATCTCAAATGTATCCAGGTGGTACCACGGAGGTGCTAAGAAGTGCTCAAGAACCCCCTGAAAATCATTCAGCACCCCGTTAGCACCCGTGAAAATGTTGCTTTGCCTTTTTATATAAATAATGTACCTTTCATTAGACTTTACGTTCATAAGTCTTTTCCACCTCCCACAAGTTTATAATGAATCTGTGTACCTACACAGTCCCTCACTGAGACCGCTGATAAAGGATCAGGTCTTTTAGAGAACTCTTAATCAAAACACCCTAAAATGCTGATCTTCAGTCAGACACTAATATATATACACACTACTATTGCGAGATCACTGTAGTGGATTATTTTAATAAGCTGTTTAAACACAAATCACTTCTTATTCCTTCCAAAAGACAGAAAAGTCAGAACTAACCAGTGAAAGTACCAGCAGCTCCCACTTTGAGTCAGTCTCTTCATCACTTACAGCAGCTGCTTCTGTACAAGTGAGTTTAAGGACCAGCTCGACCTGGACAATGACGGTGTTAGTCCACTTAACACTGAGCTCTTCAGCTCCTGCTAGACCCCTGAATCCTGCTAGACCCCTGCTAGACCCCTGAATCCTGCTAGACCCCTGAACCCTGCTAGACCCCTGACTCCTGCTAGACCCCTGAATCCTGCTAGACCCCTGAACCCTGCTAGACCCCTGAACCCTGCTAGCCCCTGCTAGACCCCTGAATCCTGCTGGACCCCTGTATCCTGCTAGACCCCTGATAGACCCCTGAATCCGGCTAGACCCCTGCTAGACCCCTGAATCCGGCTAGACCCCTGAATCCGGCTATACCCCTGAATCCGGCTAGACCCCTGCTACACCCCTGAATCCTGCTAGACCCCTGAATCCTACTAGACCCCTGCTAGACCCCTGAATCCTGCTAGACCCCTGAATCCAGTATATTCAGTACTCCTACCTTCCGTTGTTACCTGCAGACAGGTACTTACACTCACTCACTCACAGCAAATGAGAACACTTAACTCCGGAGTATCAGACATGGCATTTTAACATTTTTATACAGTTTTTAAATAATTTTAAACATTTTAAAACAAGGTCACTTTATGAAATGAAATAAAAAGTTAGCCTCCAATTTACAAGGGGCTACACAGGATTATGCATTTTCATTCTTTTATCATGGTACTCTGTTGTATTTGTTGATGGAAATTACAGTTTATGTCAAAATGAATTGAAAATATTAGGAATTTTAAGACGAGTTTATGTTTAATTTGGCTTCACAAAATATTTGATGGGTTGTGAGACAAACACTGCCTCTGCATGAGGACCCTGACCTGAAAAGGTTTGGCTTTAAAAGAATGCAGTTACTGTGGAGATAAAATGGGACTGGTTAAAAAACAACACAGTAAAAAGTAAAAAATACACATTGTTTTATATTATATGTTATTATTAGTAATAAATATTATTAGTATTATTAGTTTCTTTCTTCTGTTCTCACAGCTTTACCCACAGCTACACTGACTGTAGAGCCCAGATGGAGCCCTGTGTTCACTGGAGAGTCAGTGACTCTGAAGTGTGAGATACTGTCTCACAGTAACTGGAGATATCAGTGGTATAAAGGCAGCAGTGGAACTGCAGTCAGTCAGTCTCAGACAAACACCTTCACCATCAGATCAGCAGCAGATCAGGATCAGGGTCAGTACTGGTGTAGAGGAGAGAGAGATTACAGACCCTCATCATCACAAGACAGCAACACTGTTACTATCACTGTGAAAGGTAAGCTCTATATTATCATCACTGGAAAGTTTGAGTTTATTACCATCAGTTAATTTGGGTAAAATTAAATTATTGGTAACACAGAAAATATAATACGGTATATTAATGTTGTGTTTGGGAACATAAATACAGAAGCTCTGGAGGGTAACATGAATAAATAATTGAGTCTGAGTTCCACTTTATTTATTTTCTCTGCCTGTATAACAAACAAAAAAACAGCCAAATGTTTTTCTAAGATCATTTTCACCCTAAAAATCCTAAAACCTCTATTAGCTAACACTTAGCATGCTATGCTATCTTTGGCCAGCAGGGGAGCCGCGTTTTTTCCTCTCTCTTTTGAGGACTAAGTGAAAGAAATCACTGTGAGCTACAACTGTGGCTACAATTAGCACTATAGACCAGCTTTTATCAGCAGGGCGTGGCTGTTTTCCCCTCACCTTTCAGAGACCTGGTGAAAACTATTTCCCTTGATTCCTGATGGGTAAGGGAAAAAACAGCTGCTGCTGCTGGTTAAACGTGTTAGCCAGTTCTTTATCATACCTTACCTGTCTAGTGCACCTCAGAAGTAGAAAAAACAGTGGATGAAACTTCAGCAACTCTCTTTTTTGTCGTCTTCCCCTTCAGGGCTGTCTGTATTTTTATATGTAAGGTGTGTTTAGTGGCTTCTGTCAGAGGTTTGGACATTTTTCTGTTCTTAAAGCTTTCTGTGTGTTACTTTAGCATGGGGTTTCAATCTTTAACTGAACTCTGGCAAAAGTGGATTTGTGACAACAAACTGATTTGATTGGTAGATAAATTGAGTGTTTAGGGTGGGAGTTTAGTCTGAACTGTGTGCTTCATCTACAACAGCAGAAAAACCTAAACCTGAACTCACATCAAGCCATAAAGGAGCTGAAAAATGTTCATGCTTTATAGTTTATATAGACGTAGAAAACATCATCACAATGATTTGGTCTGAGGATTTCTTTCTCTCCACAGAGAGACCAAAACCTGCGGTGTCCATACAGCCTGATGATCAGGTGTTTATAGGAGAGACTGTCACTCTCAGATGTGACATACAGGGAGGAGGAGTCTCTAACTGGCAGTACAGCTGGTTTAAAGATGATTCAAACAGACGTGTCAGAAATGGACAGCAGTACAGTATCAGCTCTGTTACAGTGTCTCACAGAGGAAAATACACCTGTAGAGGAACAGAGACAGGAACATCACACTCCTCACACACCAGTAAAGCCGTTACGCTGACTGTATCAGGTGAGTGAGATCATCTCTTCAGTGTTCATTAATCTCAGTATCACAGCAACACAGATGAGACCAGATGTTTGAGTTTGTGTTTTTATTAATGAAACTGACTCTAAATTCTCTGAATCTGCACTGCTGCTCTCTTCTTTCTGTAGATCTACCCAAAGCTACACTGACTGTAGATCCAGTAAAATTATTCAGAATGAATTAATGAACAGAATCTGGTGTTTGGTCACAAATATAAAAACACAAATAAATGAATGAATTAAAGGACCAATCTGGATTATAATGTTTTCCTTTTTCCTAACTCCTCCCCTTCTTTTCCCTTTTTCTCTTCCCCCTCCCACACACCCTTCCACTCCCTCTCTACCCTCCCTCCATTAAGTTTTCCCTTTCACCTTACCCTTTCCCCTAGCGCCACCCGCCTAATAACCCCAATCCCCAAAGTAAATTTTACATTACTAAACAAACTGCCCAATTATCCCAATAAATGAATATGAGAGTATATGATTAGAGAATTGGGATACAGAGGAGAAAAAAATAAAAATAAATACATACAAAAAAATTACATAATAAAAATAAAATTAATATAAAAAGGGGGGGTCAGTCATCTGGCATGGGAGAGCTGAAATAAGAAAGAAAGAGGTTCCACTTTGAGTAAAACGCAGCAGTATTGCCTCTCAGAGTGAATCTCATCCTATCAGGTCTAAGAAAGTGCATGACATCGCAAAGCCACCTTGAAATTAAGGGGGTTTTGGAGATTTCCATAACAACAAAATGCGGCGCCTCGCTAATAAGGATGTAAAAGCCAAAATATCCAATTGTCCGCTGGTGAGCAGGAGTACATCTGTAGAAAGGCCAAGTATTGCTAAAGAACAGTTCATTTTCATGTCCACGCCTAGAACTTTTGACATAGTTTTAAAGTAAGCAAGCCAAAACTTGCGTAAAGTGGGACGGAAAAAATACACATGGCTCAGATTTCACGGTGAGGTATGACATTTATCACATTGGTCGTTGGTGGTGTTCAGATAAAATTTAGAAAGCTGAGATTTAGATCGGTGAACTCTGTGCAATACTTTAAACTGAATCAATTGTAATCTTGCACAAGGTACACTTTCCCGCACCTTGGCGATAGACTTATCCCACCATTGGTCGGTTAGAGCAACGCCCAGCTCGTATTCCCAAGATCTTTTAATTTTATTCATGGAACAGGCGTCCAGATGAACAAGCTTCGAATAGATGTTGGATATACAACATTTCTGAAAGGGCTCTAAAGACAGAAAGTCATCCAAGGGATATCCAACAGGACGGTGGATGTAATCCAAAAAAAGAGAAGACACAGTGTCTAATCTGCAAGTATCTAAACAAGTGGGAAGGAGGCAGGTTGAATTCTGCTGATAACTGAGCAAAGCTACAAAAAATAGCATCTTTATAAAGATCATGAAGGGATTTAATACCTCTGTTGTGCCAGCGAGGCTGTGTGTTGGAGAGCTGGCCGTTGAGAAGCAGCTGAGAGGGACCGGGATCTTTGGTAGCTTTAGTGGCTTTTGAAGGCATAGTGACCACCAAACAAGTCCACAAAGTTCACAAAGAAATTAAGCACAATGACAAATCAACCAAGACGTGTAAACGAGCCTCAAAACATTAAAATAAAAGTCAACAACAATTCCAGTGAAGTTGGGACGTTGTGTAAAACAAATAAAAACAGAGTACAATGATATGCAAATTCTTTTCAATATATATTCAATTAAATACACTACAAAGACAAGATATTTAATGTTCAAATGGATAAACTTATATAGTTTTTTGCAAATATTCACTCATTTTGAATTTGGTGCCTGCAACACGTTCCAAAGAAGTTGGGACAGGGGCAACAAAAGACTGAGAAAGTTGAGGAATGCTCAAAAAACACCTGTTTGGAACATTCCACAGGTGAACAGGTTAATTTGGTTAAAAGGGAGCATCCCTGAAAGGCTCAGTTATTCACAAGCAAGGACGGGGCGAGGTTCACCACTTTGTGAACAAAGAGTCCAACAGTTTAAGAACAACGTTTCTCAATGTGCAATTGCAAGGAATTTAGGGATTTCATCATCTACAGTCCATAATATCTGGAGAAATGATCTGGAGAAATATCTGCAAGTAAGCGGCAAGGCAGAACACCAACATTGAATACCTGTGACCTTCAATCCCTCAGTTGGCACTGCATTAAAAACCGACATCATTCTGTAACAGATACCCTTCCACTCCCTCTCTACCCTCCCTCCATTAGGTTTTCCCTTTCACCTTACCCTTTCCCCTAGTGCCACCCGCCTAATAACCCCAATCCCCAAAGTAAATGTTACATTACTAAGCAAACAGCCCAATTATCCCAATAAATGAATATGAGAGTATATGATTAGAGAATTGGGATACAGAGGAGAAAAAAAGAAAAATAAATAGATACATACAAAAAAAAATTACATAATAAAAAATAAAATTAATTAAAAACGGGGGGGGTCAGTCATCTGGCATGATCTGAAGAGAGTTGAAATAAGAAAGGAAGAGGTTCCACTTTGAGTAAAACGCAGCAGTATTGAAATTAAGGGGGTTTTGGAGATTTCCATACCAACAAAATGCCGCGCCTCGCTAATAAGGATGTATTGTTTGGAACATTCCACAGGTGAACAGGTTAATTTGGTTAAAAGGGAGCATCCCTGAAAGGCTCAGTTATTCACAAGCAAGGACGGGGCGAGGTTCACCACTTTGTGAACAACTGCGTGAGCAAAGAGTCCAACAGTTTAAGAACAACGTTTCTCAATGTGCAATTGCAAGGAATTTAGGGATTTCATCATCTACAGTCCATAATATCTGGAGAAATGATCTGGAGAAATCTCTGCAAGTAAGCGGCAAGGCAGAACACCAACATTGAATACCTGTGACCTTCAATCCCTCAGTTGGCACTGCATTAAAAACCGACATCATTCTGTAACAGATATTACCACATGGGCTCAGGAACACTTCAGAAAACCACTGTCAGTGAACACAGTTCATCGCTCCATCTACAAGTGCAAGTTAAAACTCTGCCATGCAAAGCGAAAGCCACATATCAACAACACCCAGAAACGCCGCCGGCTTCTCTGGGCCCGAGCTCATCTGAGATGGACTGACGCAAAGTGGAAAAGTGTCCTGTGGTCTGATGAGTCCACATTTCAGATAGTTTTTGGAAATCATGGACGTCGTGTCCTCCAGGCCAAAGAGGAAAAGGACAGTCCAGATTATTATAGTACTATAACTATATAACTGGGGAACTACGTTACCCAGAATGCTGTGTACGGGGAGAGAAAAGAAATAAAAGAAAAAGAGGAATGGACTTCAAGCGGTGTGGCTGGTCTTGTCTCTGTGTTAGCTAATGTAAGATATATTTATACATGGTGTCAGAAGCGGGCAGTTTAGTGAATGCCACGTATATTTACCACTTCATGTGTACAGTGAGTGGAGTCAAGCTGTGGCTCGAAGGGGAATTGAGGAGACTAAGGGAAGTGCGCGAAACTCGGGGAGAGCAGTGCAGCTTCACACAGGCAGCCAGTGTGTTCTCCTCCTCTGATTTGGCTCCTAACACACAGAACTGAACAAATGGCAGTTGCAGCCGTACAGATAACACACCCAGAGCCCTTCGACTTCTCCAACACTGCTGAGTGGCCAAGATGGATTAGGCGGTTTGAACGCTTTCGTCTAGCATCAGGACTGAGCACAAAACCAGAGGACTATCAGGTCAACTCCTTACTTTACGCTATGGGAGATGAAGCAGACGATATCCTAGCAGTGCTGCCACTGAGTGACTCAGAATAAAAAGAAATATCACACAGTTGTACAAGCATTTGAGCAGCACTGTGTAGGTAGACATAATGTCATACTCGAGAGAGCCCAGTTCAGTCGCAGATGCCAAGAAGAGGGTGAAAGTGCAGAGGCATTTATCACAGCAGTACATAAGCTCACAGAGCACTGTAACTTTGGCACACTGAAAGAAGAGCTAATCAGGGATAGAATTGTTGTGGGAATCAGAGGCCACAGATTGTGGGAACTTCTGCAGCTAGATCCTGATTTAACTCTGAGCAAAGCAATACAAAAAGTCAGCCAAAATGAAACTGTGAAAAAACAACAAGCTGTATTGCATGGCCCTAATAATAGAGAATCAGCCAAGGGCATTAATGTAGATGCTATACGAGGAAAAGTGGGAAACAAAAAGATGTTTCAAAACATAAAGTACCCCTTTAAAATTGTTCGGCCTCTTCAGGACCACCTGAAAATGTTGATTTGCCTTTATATATAAATGGTATACATTTCATTAAACAACCCTTTCATAACTCTTTTTCATCTCTAAAAAGATGCGAGCACACGCATAATTAATTTGTGTACCTACACAGTTATTAATGAGAGCGCAGTGAGACTGCTGATACAGGATCAGTCCTGCTAGAGAACTCAATCAAAACACTAACTGCCTCCCTAAAGTGCTGATCTTCAGTCAGACACTGAATATATATTCACTACTATTGTGAGATGCTGCAGTGGATTACTTTAATAAGCTGTTTAAACACAGATCACTGCTTATTTCTTCCAAAAGACACAAAAAAGGTCAGAACTCAACAGTGAAAGTACCAGCAGCTCCCACTTTGAGTCAGTCTCTTCATCACTTACAGCAGCTGCTTCTGTGCAAGTGAGTTTATCACCACAGCCTGTGTTCGTCTTTACAGCAGCAACGACCACCACAGCACCACGATGACTGATCTCAATCAAACAGGACAGAATGTTAAATCAATCTGCATTTGCTCAGATTGTCAAATTTGAGTTCCTGTGAGTGCCGTCACCAAATTATCGCCAATCAAATCGTTATAGCCTCCAACAAGCTCTGCCTCATGTCCTCAGCCCTCCCCTCAGCCAGCCATCACTGCTTAGTAACCGTTGCTAACTGCCTTTGCTTCAGGCCATTATCAATGTGGCAGTGTTTGAATCTGTAGCTTCAGCTGTGGTTAAAGACCTGGAGTTCAGAGTAAATGTAAGATCCCGTCCCCATTAGAGGAGAGTATGTCAATCTCTACACATCCAAAGATAAAATACCAAATTTTCATAACGTCATAATTGTCAGTTCTTTGTGAATTTGGTAGTTAAGTTGGTCTTTACTTAGCTACAAAAGCTAAAGGACCAAAATCCCAAAGCAAACATCTAACTTACCCTAAACTGCTTATACAGCTAAGTTATACTTTGATGACTTAAAGTCACAATCATGTGGTGTTCACTGGGCAGAAGCTGTGCCTGTGGTGAGCGGCTTTATAGTGAAGGTGCTGTTGGTCAGTGAAGTGTTGGCTGTGTTTGTGTGAATCCTGTCTTCTGTTTGGTTGCTGTTGTTTACCACTGTAAGGTAGAAGTGGTGGATTAGGGAGGTGATGTCTGCACTGCTGTTAGCAATAGACTAAGGCCTGATGTGACTCAGCAGGACGCAGCGCATTTGGAAACTGTATCTACCAAGTTGACCTACATAAGGGTTCTTTAGTTAAGAAAATGGTACTGTGCAGAACCATGAACACTCCAAGAACCCTTTTTCAAAAGGGTTCTATATAGTAGCAAAAGGGGTTCTTTAGCTTGTAACAATAGAAGAATTTTTTGGTGCTATATAGAACCCTTTTTAAAAGGTTCTGTACACTGTTAGAAATAAAGACACCATGCAGGTACATGATTCGTTCATCAAGGGACAAATAATGTAAGTGTATCCTCAAAGGTGCAACAGCGGCTTGAAGGTTCAACTGTGTACCTTAAATAAGTTTTTCCTAGTGGAAAAGTAGATATTTGTACCTTTTTATAAACTAATGTTTTAAAACAGAACACTGAAATAAAAAGCCTGCAGGCGAGGCGGGGAGTGTGGAGTCAGTACAACTTAGAAAATATAATTTCAGTGGATTATGGTTCAGTTATGTTCCCTGACTAAGCTCCTGAGATGTACCCCTGAGGGTCCCACCACAGTGAGAAAAAGGGTCCTGCCCAGTGACAGTGTCGTACCACTGAGAGTGTATAGAACTATTTATTTCTGCCTGCATCTCTAGTGTGACTGTAACCTGTTCATGAGTTCTTATTTTTAGAAGAAGTTCTGAAAAGGGCACACATTTCTTAGCTGAGCCAGACAATGCCTCTTTTAAATGCAGGGTGGCAATCAGAACGTCATCCCAGCACCCCCTGATGAACTGTTTCAATAACTGCTCGTCAGCATTTTCACCTGCAAGACCTTCATGCTCTACAACATCTTGCAAAAGGGAATGAAGTCTGCGGAGATAGTCAGAGGCCTTCTCTCCCTGGTTTTGATGTGTCTCCAAAAACTGAATATACAACTCCTCCCCTCCTGTAACACTCCCACAGACATTCTCCAACTCTTGAAGAGGCTTTAGGAGCTGCATTTTCACCAATGCACAATGCTACACTCAGTGCAGGGGAGAGCAGACTGTCAAGTATTATTTGGCGTTTGTGACTTTCAGAAAGGCTGGCATCACTCAGGACTTGTCTAGAATGTAAACGCCATATGTTAAAGGTTACCTCATTAGGGGGTTTGGGCAAGGTGCCAGAGAATACCCTTAATTTCCAAGGAGTACGAGTTTGCACTTCTGGTCCATGTTTGACAACATGCTCTACTATCACACGCTGGACATCTGTAGGAACAGGGAACGCTGTGGTGGTGCTTGTGGTGTGCACCTGGGCAATACTTGAATCCATCTCGGTAGTGTCCACAGCCCCAAAGGTTACTGAAGTAGGTGATTCTGAACCTTTACAGGCCAGAGTAGAGGTAACTGGGTTTTGTTGACTGCTCTCTCTAAGCTGACCCAAAGCATGGCGATTTAACGCTACTGGACTGACATTGTAGAGTTTAGCCAACTCATCTAATTGGTCTTTAAAGTTAATAGTCATGTCATCAATTACTCGCACTATAGCTTTAGCGCTAGTTACATCAGGTGGGGGTTCTTCTGAAATAGTAGTTGGGCTATACTCATCTAGCTGAACTACCTGCCAACAGGGACCCTTCCCATAGTGAGTCTGCTCTTCATCCAAAAGAAGTGGAGTAATACTCTCCTCAAACTGGCATAAAACACTGTCTGCCAATGTCCCATCAAGACGCTGTATGTTTCTTACACTGTCAAGAGTATCAAATGCTCTTTGTACCTCGGCTAATGTAACATCCTGACCTACTCTTTTCAAGATGACCGTGCACTCAGGGTCAAAATCATATTTTGCACACAAATCCATGGCTGTGCAACATGTGCCCTGTAAGACCCTTATACTTTCACAGAACGTTCTGCCAAATTTGTCTTTTTATTCTAGCAGTTTAAAATACGCTCCTGGCCCTGTGGGGGCGCTATTTTTTTCCTCCTATGTAACCCAGTAAAGAAACAAGTAGAGATTTTAAAGAAGGAAATTTAATTTACTGGTTCTGATAGCTGTATACCATCATATGTTCAGAAATATATATTCTCTTGAACAGGAATGTACTTGTCTGCTTCTACGACAAAAGAATTCTCATTTCAGTAAAAGACAACAAAATAAATAAATAAATAAATAAAATAAGAGAACACGTTCATAGTGATTTGTGATACACTACAATTGTTCTCTGAAACAGGTGCATTAGTGAACTTCAAATCACTTCCCTGAAATAATCCAGAAAGAAACTTCAACCGCAATGTTTTCAGTCCTTAGTGTGTGTGTGTGTGTGTGTGTGTGTGTGTGTGTGTGTGTGTGTGTGTGTGTGTGTGTGTGTGTGTGTGTGGAATGTGCCCATTTAGTCCCAGTAAAAAGAAAATCTCCAAAAATTTAGAGCGTAAAAAGTTCTATAGCTTTGGGCACCCAAACAAAAAAATGCCCCACCTGCAGTCCAGCAAAAATAACCAAAGCTTCTCAGCTCCTCTCACTCGGGCATGAGCAGTGCTGAAGTCCAGCGCCTGAAATGGGCCTTCAGTTCCTCCAGCACCCCTTTCTCAGAGCAGCCACAGCCTATCGCAACAGAGAAGTCAAGCACACACTCTAAGCAAATGGAGGGCTTCAGTGCAGCTAGTAGCCATGTGGCTACTAGTAGATGCAGCTGCTTCTGAGCTGAGCGACCAGCTTCTACCGCGCTGAGTCGGATTCTGAGCTACTCAATGTCTTATAATGAGCCCATGCTGTCGGGAAATGGGCACCAGTTACTATGGCAACCAACGCTTAACAAAATACTCCAGAAACTGTTTTCTCAAAGAGAGAGACTCTTACTTTTAACACATTGATTTCCCCACTAAACTGGAGGGCGAATGCATTTACAGGTTACACGACAACTTTGTCCATCGCTAAAACGCAGCATGTGTGGTTCTGAAGAGCGACAGTACATGAGGAGTTGAAGACGAGTCGATGAAACAGGTCAACAAGCCTCAGAGGTGCATCTGAATATTTTAAACTTCATATTGAATCTTCCTCCTGAACGACTGACCACCTGCCAAACACCCTGGTATCTGGAGCCTTTACCTGCTGTCATCGGGTGGAAGGCAGGATACGCCCTGGACAGGTCGCAGGTCCATCACACAAACCAAAAACAGCCGAATGTTTTTCTACAATCTCAAAAACCTAAAAACTCAGAACAGGATAATAAAATATTAGCTAACACTTAGCATGCTATGCTATCTTTGGCCAGCAGGGGAGCCGCGTTTTTTCCTCTTTCTCTTTTGAGGACTAAGTGAAAGAAATCACTGTGAGCTACAACTGTGACTACAATTAGCACTATAGACCAGCTTTGATCAGCAGGGCGTGGCTGTTTTTCCCCTCACCTTTCAGAGACCTGGTGAAAACTATTTCCCTTGATTCCTGATGGGTAAGGGAAAAAACAGCTGCTGCTGCTGGTTAAACATGTTAGCCAGTTCTTTAAAATCTGTAAGCCTGAGAGGGAAGGAGGAAGCTAGAAGTGCAGATACTGAAGATAAAGAAAGGGAGTGAATTTCAATTTTAACCCACAGCAAATTTGGGGAATGAAGCAAACACGAGACTTTTTGAATATGAGCTGCCCAGTAACAGAGTAGCAGAGTAACAGAGGCCCCATCAAATTTAAATCTCTGCAACAAGGATTTCCTCACTTTGGGAATCTTTCCATCCCACATAAAAGAAATGATGAGCTGATCCAAAGTTTTAAAAAAAGATTTAGGGAGAAGGAGTTTGAAAAAGTTTGAAACAGAAAAAGAAACTTGGTTATGGAAAAGAGGGCAAAGATCGAGAAATATGGATCCCTAAATACCCAAACCCAGCAGGGCCATATTTAAACGGAATAGCGGACTGATTAAGCGATGAAGCCAGAGAGTTTACAGGGCAACACTCGCTTTTCTGTAAATTGACTTTATAGCCTGAGATTGATCCAAACCTCTTCAAGAGTGACATAATAGGAGGAAGAGAAATTATTGGATCAGTCACATACAGTGTATCACAAAAGTGAGTACACCCCTCACGTTTCTGCAGAAGTGTCTTTTCATGGGGCAACACTGACAAAATGACACTGACACAGTGAAAAGTCGTCTGTGTGCAGCTTATATAACAGTGTAAACTTATTCTTCCCTCACAGTAACTCAATATACAGCCATTAGTGTCCAAACCTTTACAAAACCTTTACAAAACCTTTACAAAAAATACATAGAAACTCTGATTGATGCAGCCCGAACAAGGTGTTCATCAAAACGTCCTGTGAGGACACAGTAAGTCCAAAAAACAGAGGAAAAGAAAGAAAAAGAAAAAAGTCCAGATTATCTTGGTGACGGGATACAGACCTGAATACAGGTGGATTTTACAAGTTCGCTTTAGAAAAATAGTCCAACATAAAAAGCCCAGATCAGAAACGTCGCTCCGAACATCGAGACATGATAAGAAAAAGAACCGTTTTCCCTACAATCACCCAAAAGGATGACTTATAAGGATCCCGACGATCCTGATGTTCTGGCGGCGAGACCTGGACTCCAGCTCATCACATCCAGCATCCAGTGCGCTCGCTTTCTTCTTTAAAAGCTCCACTTCAGCCTGCAGACCTCAGTTTCCAGAGCAGTGAAATCGCGAATAACTTCCACCTTCATGTCGCGGAGCTCGGACTTTATCACTGCCCTCAGCTCTTCGGCCACAGCCTGCGCGATCTCGGATTTCAGCGTGGAGGTGTCCAGCGTCTCAGCCGGAGTGAGGTGCTCAGCCGCAGGGCGAGTAACGGCTCCCGACGGCGAGGCTGTGTGTTGGAGAGCTGGCCGTATAAGCAGCTGAGAGGGACCGGGATCTTTGGTAGCTTTAGCGGCTTTTGGAGGCTTAGTGACCACCAAACAAGTCCACAAAGAAATGAAGCACAATGACAAACCAACCAAGACGAGTAAACGAGCCTCAAAACATTAAAATAAAAGTCCGCTCTGCAGAGAGCTTCAAAAACACGTCTACACCATGCTGCTTCACACCGGAGCTTCCAGAAACCGGTCTGTGCTAAAAGTACAACAGTATAACAGTGAGATATTAACAGTTACAGTGGGGACGTTTATTCTGTGAGCTACAACTGAAAAATGATCATGCTTTATAGTGAACATAGAAAAGAAAGACAAAGAATACATCATGAGAATTATTAGTTCTGAGGATTTCTTTCTCAGTGGTATAAACAGAATAAACAGAGTAGATGGACTGCAGGGTCTCAGTCTGAGTCTCACACTGTAAACAGAGAAACTCTCACCATCAGAGGAGATGCTGTTACAGCACAAGCTAAAGTACCCCTTTAGAACTGTTCAGCCCTCTTCAGGACCACCACAACACCATGATGATTTATCACAGGCCCACCCCATCAATAGGACAGAGTGTTAAATTAAGCTGGATTTGTTCAGATAGTGAAATTTGAATTGTTCCTGTGAGCTCTGTGAGCCAATCCAATCATTATGTCCTTCAACAAGTTCTGCCCCATTTCCTCAGCTCTCCCATCACTGCTTAGCAACAGTTGCTTCTGCCGTTGCTTCAGGAAACATATTTCTTCATGGCCCGCTGTGGCGAAACACCTGAGACAAGGGAGGCTGTGTTTAGATGTTTAAGTCCGCTGTGTTGTTTTTCCTCGTTTCAGCTGTCTGATTGATTTTAATGCAGTCATGTGGTCTTCACTGGGCAGAAGCTGTGCCTGTGGCTTTATTGTGAAGGTGCTGTTGGTCAGTAAAGTGAAGTGTTGGCTGTGTTTGAGTGAATCCTCTATTCTGTTTGATTGCTTTTGTTTTGCATGACTATAGCGTGGAATTAGGTAGCTAATGACTGCACTGCTGTTAGCAATAGGCTGTGGTCTGATGTTATGACAGTGGGACGCAGAACGTTTGGAAATTGTATCTACCAAGTTGACCTACCCAAAAACGTAATTCTGCCTACGTCACTAAAATGTCCATCACTAAAATGCAGCACATGTAGCTGTGAAGAGCAAAAGTAATTGAGGAGATGAAATTAGTCGATGGAGCAGGTGAACAAGCCTCAGATGTGAATATTGGAATATTGAACATTGGAAACTTCATATGGAATCTTCATATTGAATGACTGACCACCTGTCAGGCCCCCTCCTGTTGAACGTTTACCAGCCACTGATAATATTTCAGCTCCCCTGTAAACAAAGCTCTGGTACACTGACCAACAAGACTGAAATCATTCAAACACAGAGAGGATTTGTTTTGTACTTTTTGGAGTGAATCAATTTCAAACACGTCACCAGTCCCAGTAAACTGCGTTGGGCAGGATTTCCAGAGTAGAGATATTAGAGTTAGTCCTAATATAAATCCTTATGTTAGTATGTCACATACTTTTAATGGTAATCACTATTACATTTATTATACAATATACATTAGTATATATTTTTATATATTATATTTTGAACATAAGTTATTTAATTAAATATATTATCAATATGAAATAAAAGAAAAATGTAGACACACAACACCAACAGTCTCTCTCTCTTCTCCTCTGTCCTCACAGCTTTACCCACAGCTACACTGACTGTAGAGCCCAAATGGAGTCCTGTGTTCACTGGAGAGTCAGTGACTCTGAAGTGTGAGATACAGTCTTACAGTGACTGGAGATATCAGTGGTATAAAGGCAGCAGTAGAACTGCAGTCAGTCAGTCTCAGACAAACACCTTCACCATCAGATCAGCAGCAGATCAGGATCAGGGTCAGTACTGGTGTAGAGGAGAGAGAGATGACAGACCCTCATCATCACAAGACAGCAACACTGTTACTCTCACAGTGAAAGGTAAGCTCTATATTATCATCACTGCAAAGTTTGAGTTTATTAAAATCAGTTAATTTGGGTAAAATTAAATTATTGGTAACACAGAAAATATAATACGGTATATTAATGTTGTCTTTGGGAACATAAATACAGAAGCTCTGGAGGGTAACATGAATAAAAATAAAGTCTGATTTCCACTTTATTTATTTTCTCTGTATAACAAACAAAAAAACAGCCAAATGTTTTTCTAAGATCTTTTTCAAAAACCTAAAAACTCTAAAAAGAACAGTATAATAAAATCTAAAAAAAAATTATCATGCTTTATAGTGAACATAGAAAACAAAGACAAAGAAAACATCATCAGAATTATTTGTCCTGAGGATTTCTTTCTCTCCACAGAGAGACCAAAAGCTGTGGTGTCCATACAGCCTGATGATCAGGTGTTTATAGGAGAGACTGTCAGTCTCAGATGTGTCACACAGGGAGAAGGTGTCTATAAGAATCACATGTTCAGTGGAGTCAGTCACTCTGAAGTGTGAGATTAACACTCAGGATGGATGGACATATCAGTGGTATAAACAGAATAAACAGAGTAGATGGACTGCAGTGTCTCAGTCTGAGTATCACACTGTAAACAGAGAAACTCTCACCATCAGAGGAGATGCTGTAACAATACAAGCTCGAGCACACGTTTAAAATTGTTTGGCCTCTTCAGGACCACCTGAAAATGTTGATTTGCCTTTATATATAAATGGTATACATTTCATTAAACTACTACTTCATAACTCTTTTTCATCTCTAAAAAGATGCGAGCACACGCATAATTAATTTGTGTACCTACACAGTTATTAATGAGAGCGCAGTGAGACTGCTGATACAGGATCAGTCCTGCTAGAGAACTCAATCAGAACACTAACTGCCTCCCTAAAGTGTTGATCTTCAGTCAGACACTGAATATATATTCACTACTATTGTGAGATGCTGCAGTGGATTACTGTAATAAGCTGTTTAAACACAGATCACTGCTTATTTCTTCCGAAAGACACAGAAAAGGTCAGAACTAACCAGTGAAAGTACCAGCAACTCCCACTTTGAGTCAGTCTCTTCATCAGTTACAGCAGCTGCTTCTGTACAAGTGAGTTTATCGCCACAGCCTGTGTTCGTCTTTACAGCAGCAACGACCACCACAACACCACGATGACTGATCACAATCAAACAGGGCAGAATGTTAAATTAATCTGCATTTGCTCAGATTGTCAAATTTGAGTTCCTGTCAGTGCCGTCACCGAATTATCGCCAATCAAATCGTTATAGCCTCCAACAAGCTCAGCCCTCCCTCAGCCAGCCATCACTGCTTAGTAACCGTTGCTATCTGCCTTTGCTTCAGGCCATTATCAGTGTTTGAATTTGTAGCTCTAGCTATGGTTAAAGACCTGGAGTTCAGAGTAAATGTAAGATCCCGTCCCCGGTAGAGGAGAGTATGTCAATCTCTACACATCCAAAGATAAAATACTAATTTTCATAACGTCGTCATTGTCAGTTCTTTGTGAATTTGGTAGTTAAGTTGGTCTTTACTTAGCTACAAAGCTAAAGAACCAAAATCCCAAAGCAAACATCTAACTTATCCTAAACTGCTTATACAGCCAAGTTATACTTCGATGACTTAAAGTCACAATCATGTGGTGTTCACTGGGCAGAAGCTGTGCCTGTGGTGAGCGGATTTATAGTGAAGGTGCTGTTGGTCAGTGAAGTGTTGGCTGTGTTTGTGTGAATCCTGTCTTCTGTTTGGTTGCTGTTGTTTACCACTGTAAGGTAGAAGTGGTGGATTAGGGAGGTGATGTCTGCTCTGCTGTTAGCAATAGACTAAGGCCTGATGTGACTCAGCAGGATGCAGCGCATTTGGAAACTGTATCTACCAAGTTGACCTACATAAGGGTTCTTTAGTTAAGAAAATGGTACTGTGCAGAACCATGAACACTCCAAGAACCCTTTTTCAAAAGGGTTCTATATAAGAGCAAAAGGGGTTCTTTAGCTTGTAACAATAGAAGAATTTTTTGGTGCTATATAGAACCTTTTTTAAAAGGTTCTGTACACTGTTAGAAATAAAGGCACCATGCAGGTACATGATTCGTTCATCAAGGGACAAATAATGTAAGTGTATCCTCAAAGGTGCAACAGCGGCTTGAAGGTTCAACTGTGTACCTTAAATAAGTTTTTCCTAGTGGAAAAGTAGATATTTGTACCTTTTTATAAACTAATGTTTTAAAACAGAACACTGAAATAAAAAGCCTGCAGGCGAGGCGGGGAGTGTGGAGTCAGTACAACTTAGAAAATATCATTTCAGTGGATTATGGTTCAGTTATGTTCCCTGACTAAGCTACTGAGATGTACCCCTGAGGGTACCACCACAGTGAGAAAAAGGGTACTGCCCCAGTGACAGTGTCGTACCACTGAGAGAGTATAGAACTATTTATTTCTGCCTGCATCTCTAGTGTGACTGTAACCTGTTCATGAGTTCTTATTTTTAGAAGAAGTTCTGAAAAGGGCACACATTTCTTAGCTGAGCCAGACAATGCCTCTTTTAAATGCAGGGTGGCAATCAGAACGTCATCCCATCACCCCCTGTTTCAATAACTGCTCGTCAGCATTTTCACCTGCAAGACCTTCACGCTCTACAACATCTTGCAAAAGGGAATGAAGTCTGCGGAGACAGTCAGAGGCCTTCTCTCCCTGGTTTTGATGTGTCTCCAAAAACTGAATATACAGCTCCTCCCCTCCTGTAACACTCCCACAGACATTCTCCAACTCTTGAAGAGGCTTTAGGAGCTGCATTTTCACCAATGCACAATGCTACACTCAGTGCAGGGGAGAGCAGACTGTCAAGTATTATTTGGCGTTTGTGACTTTCAGAAAGGCTGGCATCACTCAGGACTTGTCTAGAATGTAAACGCCATATGTTAAAGGTTACCTCATTAGGGGGTTTGGGCAAGGTGCCAGAGAATACCCTTAATTTCCAAGGAGTACGAGTTTGCACTTCTGGTCCATGTTTGACAACATGCTCTACTATCACACGCTGGACATCTGTAGGAACAGGGAATGCTGTGGTGGTGCTTGTGGTGTGCACTTGGGCAATACTTGAATCCATCTCTGTAGTGTCCACAGCCCCAAAGGTTACTGAAGTAGGTGATTCTGAACGTTTACAGGCCGGAGTAGAGGTAACTGGGTTTTGTTGACTGCTCTCTCTAAGCTGACCCAAAGCATGGCGATTTAACGCTACTGGACTGACATTGTAGAGTTTAGCCAACTCATCTAATTGGTCTTTAAAGTTAATAGTCATGTCATCAATTACTCGCACTATAGCTTTAGCGCTAGTGACATCAGGTGGGGGTTCTTCTGAAATAGTAGTTGGGCTATACTCATCTAGCTGAACTACCTGCCAACAGGGACCCTTCCCATAGTGAGGCTGCTCTTCATCCAAAAGAAGTGGAGTAATAATCTCCTCAAACTGGCATAAAACACTGTCTGCCAGTGTCCCATCAAGACGCTGTGTGTTTATTACACTGTCAAGAGTATCAAATGCTCTTTGTACCTCGGCTAAGGTAACTTCCTGACCTACTCTTTTCAAGATGACAGTCAGGGTCAAAATCATATTTTGCACACAAATCCATGGCTGTGCAACATGTGCCCTGTAAGACCCTTATACTTTCACAGAACGTTCTGCCAAATTTGTCTTTTTATTCTAGCAGTTTAAAATACGCTCCTGGCCCTGTGGGGGCGCTATGTTTTTCCTCCTATGTAACCCAGTAAAGAAACAAGTAGAGATTTTAAAGAAGGAAATTTCATTTACTGGTTCTGATAGCTGTATACCATCATATGTTCAGAAATATATATTCTCTTGAACAGGAATGTACTTGTCTGCTTCTACGACAAAGAAATCCTCTATACACCTCATTTCAGTAAAAGACAACAAAATAAATAAATAAATAAATAAAATAAGAGAACAAGTTCATAGTGATTTGTGATACACTACAATTGTTCTCTGAAACAGGTGCATTAGTGAACTTCAGATCACTTCCCTGAAATAATCCAGAAAGAAACTTCAACCGCAATGTTTTCAGTCCTTAGTGTGTGTGTGTGTGTGGGGGGGGGGGGGGGGGGGGGGGGGGGGGGGGGGGGGGGGGGGTGGGGGGGGAGGAATGTGCCCATTTAGTCCGAGTAAAAAGAATATCTCCAAAAATTTAGAGCGTAAAAAGTTCTTTAGCTTTGGGTACCCAAACCAAGAAATGAGCAAATCTCTGGCCCCACCTGCAGTCCAGCAAAAATAACCAAACTCAGCTTCTCTCACTCGGGCATGAGCAGTGATGAAGTCCAGCGCCTGAAATGGGCCTTCAGTTCCTCCAGCACCCCTTTCTCAGAGCAGCCACAGCCTATCGCAACAGAGAAGTCAAGCACACGATCCAAGCAAATGGAGGGCTTCAGTGCAGCTAGTAGCCATGTGGCCACTAGTAGATGCAGCCAGGGCTGGACTGGTAATCTGGCGTATCGGGCATTTTCCTGGTGGGTCGACAGTCCTCAGGGGCCGACAGTCCTCAAGGGCCGAAGCTGTTGGGTTTTTTTTCTTCCCTTTTTTTTTAAGAGACCGGCCCACAATTTAGAGTGGGCGGCCCATTGGCCCATCTTCAATATAGACAGTGGACCAATCAGGATATAGGACGAAAGCGGCCCCACCCCCTCTCTGCGTGGTCCGCTGTAACTCCCGCTACGTTCAGTGTTGAGCGCGTTAGGAGAGGCAGCGTGGAGAAGCAGAAGCGGCGGAAAGGAGGAGCGGAGAAGTAGTTTTTTAAGTTGCCATGATTAAAGAGATATTTGGTTTTCAGTGTTTTGGATATTGACATGGTAAGAATATTATTGGTGATTGTGATATGATGATGCTAAGACTGAATCCAGTGACTTTAACCAATAATGTTTTAATTAATTTAGTTTTTTTCCATGTCGCTCTTCTCTGTAACCCCACATACATAAATTACCAGTGGCGCAAAAAGGGGGTATGCAGCGTATACGGCGCATATGGGCGCTGCACTAGAGGGGCGCCAAAACGATGCCGGAAAATTATTTCTAGTCTGCATTTTCTGTAAGAGCTGTTTGTTCAAGTCTGATAATACACATCAAAAAACAGCACAGCACTAATCAGGCGCCCATCCACTCCGTCCCCTACCCTCCTGTCATCTGCTCCCAAACACAGGCGCTTGAGAACGCGCCCCATAGGGAACGGAAGAGGGAGAGAGAAAAAGATGTTGTAGGGATGAAGAAAAGCTTCTCAAAGTGGTTGAAAGACAGCAGGTTGGTCAGTTTATACGCTTTATTCACCTACGTCACCTTTGTCTACCAAAACGAGACTGTAGGGTACGAAAGTAGCGCTGGACCACTGGGTTCTAGTAAAGCTGCCTCACTGCTGCGTTCCCAAATGCACTTATTCAAAAATAAAGGAATCTAATAGAGGCCAAACCTTCCATAGTTTCCCCAAAGATCCCGCACTTCACCGTGAATAGATTCACACAATCAGAAGAGATCGCCTGTTCAGTTTAAGATGTATGTTACTGTGCTAGCTAAGGCTAGCCATATTAATATTACCCAGCCAGCCAGATGAATGATAGCAGTGAGGCAGCGAGCTAACGCTAAAGCTAAACTTGGTTCTCCAGCTACGACCTGATTAACCCTGAACTGGTTATTTTCTCGGTTTAACTTCAAAACGAGTGACATTAGTCAAGCCATAGCTCTTTATAGTAGCCTGTTTAGCTAGCTAACCTAGCTAGTCAACACTCTAGTTAATACCCTAACCGTGGCGGCCTGGTCTAAAGCTCAGCTCGCTGGTGGCACTAAATCATCTTAAACTCTTAGTTTCTAGCCACATTCAGACACATTCAGCCTGTAACTGTTTTAGTTGAGTTTTCCTTTACATTTTTATTTATTTGGTTCTTTTATTTATTTAATTTTCTGTTTTACCTTTTTATTTATTTTATTCCATACTTTTCACCTTTTACCTTTTTATTTCATTTATTTATTTTTATTTTTTCCTTTTATTTATTCTGTCTTCTGTTTTACTGTTTATTTTAGTTCCATAATTTACTTTTTTATATAAACTTGGTGTTTTAACCCTCTTTCTTTGTGCTTATATTTTATTCTAATTATTAATCTCTATTTTATTGCGTTACATTTTAGCCTGTCCACTTATCAGTTTATTCTGAATTATTTTATTTCTTCTTAATTAAATCCTCATTTCTTGTTTTTTGCTCTTACCATTTCCTTATTTTAGCTTGCCTGCTTAAATATTTGATTTTAATTTAAATTTTTTTCAGTCACTTTAAGTTAAGGGGCGGGGTTTTGGGGGGGGCACCGATAATATGTTTGCATCCACCTCAGAAAGTATGTAGTTGCACCCCTGTAAAGTACAAGTCGGCTGTGCTCTGCTAATTATGAGGGCCGGTCTAAACCAAAAATGCCAGGGCCGATTTTTTGTCCCAGTCCCGCCCCGTGTGGCTACTAGTAGATGCAGCTGCTTCTGAGCTGAGCGACCAGCTTCTACCGCGCTGAGTCGGATTCTGAGCTACTAGCCTTTACCTGCCGTCATCAGGTGGAAGGCAGGATACGCCCTGGACAGGTCGCAGGTCCATCACAGAAACCAAAAACAGCCAAATGTTTTTCTACAATCTCAAAAACCTAAAAACTCAGAACAGGATAATAAAATATTAGCTAACACTTAGCATGCTATGCTATCTTTGGCCAGCAGGGGAGCCACGTTTTTTCCTCTTTCTCTTTTGAGGACTAAGTGAAAGAAATCACTGTGAGCTACAACTGTGGCTACAATCAGCACTATAGACCAGCTTTGATCAGCAGGGCGTGGCTGTTTTTCCCCTCACCTTTCAGAGACCTGGTGAAAACTATTTCCCTTGATTCCTGATGGGTAAGGGAAAAAACAGCTGCTGCTGCTGGTTAAACGTGTTAGCCAGTTCTTTATCATACCTTACCTGTCTAGTGCACCTCAGAAGTAGAAAAAACTGTGGATGAAACTTCAGCAACTCTCTTTTTTGTCGTCTTCCCCTTCAGGGCTGTCTGTATTTTTATATGTAAGGTGTGTTTAGTGGCTTCTGTCAGAGGTTTGGACATTTTTCTGTTCTTAAAGCTTTCTGTGTGTTACTTTAGCATGGGGTTTCAATCTTTAACTGAACTCTGGGAAAAGTGGATTTGTGACAACAAACTGATTTGTTTGGTAGATAAATTGAGTGTTTAGGGTGGGAGTTTAGTCTGAACTGTGTGCTTCATCTCCAACTGCAGAAAAACCTAAACCTGAACTCACATCAAGCCATAAAGGAGCTGCACTGATAGGAAATCCAGTGGTTCTGTACTGTAAGCTGGATCAGTCCGCTGGATGGAGGTTTTACTGGTCCAAACACACACAGAGCCCTGAGAATGAGACCAAGACTGAAACACACTCCTACACCATCAGCTCAGTCAGTGTCTCTGATGGAGGACAGTACTGGTGCAGAGCTGGGAGAGGAACCCCAGTCTACTACACTCACTACAGTGATGCTCTCTGGATAAACGTCACTGGTGAGTAGAAAACTTTCTGCTACTGATCTGGTGCTAAACATGGACTATAACCTGGATGCAGACAGCAGAGGTTTAATATACAGAGCTTCATGATCAGTTCACCTTTAACATTTAAAAGTTTTATTAAGGCTGTGTGGGAACTTCAGATCAAGCCTGCTGTGTGAACAGGAATGTATAAAGTGTCACATGGCTAGTTTTGGTTTGACTGACTCGCTGCCTAAAAGGAGAATTATACTATATATTTTTATATTATTCTGATTCTGGCGTAATTTAGTCATTCAGATGTGAACAGAGTCAGAATGTTTTGATGTGGAATGATGCATTAGAGAAAAACTTCATCACTTATTATGTCTTTACAGTGGTGGTGACGGGAACCAGCGGTCAGTTACAACAGTTTAATGTTCTGTCCTAAACCACCAGTGAAGCTACACATGTTTTAATGTAATGTTGACAGTGATATAGTGGTAAATATGAAATATGAACAGCCTGCATGTACAATCACAATCAAAATGATTATTATTATTCAGCCCCTTTACAAATTAGTTTTGTTAGAAAAAAATACGTTTCAGCTGTTTGCAAAAAAACAAACAAGAACAATTTAAATAACTAGATAATTAGATAAGTTAGATAATTGAAAAAAAATAGTCTAGAAAGATAAACCGTATCTTTTTATTTTGGCTCATCTCTGAAACTCTGTTACCCGTGTGTTGTGAGGTTTACACCTGCCTTACCTTCTTTATTTAATACTGTCCCAAAGTTTACAAGAAATCTTTGTTTTAAAAAAAGTATTTGGTGCATTTTACACAACGGTTTGCCTTACGTCCTCCAGCCATCGCGTAGGTTTGTTTGGAGAAGTTTGGAAATGGTTAAATAAAAACACAATCAGACATAAAATGACTTCTTATTGTATTAACATTATTGGTTCTTGTTATGAGGCTTTTCTGAGTAAATAAATGCTTACTGCCCAATTAAATAGCATTTCAAATATATTTTATAATTCAGGGGCCTAAGGTTTGCACAGTTCTGTACATCAGTAAAGAGAGAGAGAGGGGGGGGGTACATCCATCCATACATCCATCCATCCATCCATCCATCCATTTCCTAAGCCGCTTCTCCGTCAGGGTCTTGGGGGGGTGCTGTGGGGGAGGGGTACAGTCAAATGCAATTTATGCTTTGATGGTGAAAGTTAACAATAAGTTAACATCCTCTACAGAGAACAAAGTTCTGCACATTTAAAGCACAAAAAACATGGCTTGTGCCAAAGAAAAAAGGCAAATTTTATATTTTGTTTTTTAATTTTATTTCCTCTAACAGTTTAAATTCAGCAGATAAATAGAATCGGTGCACTAAGATTTCTGGACATATGCCATATTTATGTGTTCTCTGTAGAGGATGTGTTCACTTATTTTCACTTAGACAATCAACCAAACAAAGTATCATAACTGAGGTTATTAATGCCATTATGCTCCACCCACTGGAGTCACTGTGCATTATGTGTGAGGCTGAAACACTGCAGGAATGAAATGATCAGACTGTGCTGTAGGGATGAGAAGATCCCTGTAAAGAACTGAACTGAAAGACTGAAAATTTGTTAGCCTGTTAGTTTGTTGTGTCTCTCTAGCCCTTTAAGTTCCATTAGGACTCATTTACATGGAAACTGTGAGGATAATTTGCTGTTTAATGGACTCATAAGGCTGAATGAATCATTTACCGTGTGTTAAACATGTTAGTTAGATGAATGAACCAATAGAAATTGTCCAAAATTACCTTGTAATAAAGTTATGACTTGTTACATTAAAGTACACAGAAATATCAGATTTGGTTACTGCAGAGACATTTGATGCATTTGTGCTAGTAATTTATTTATTTATGTATTTTTGGCCGTTTGTTTTGTTTATATATTGATGCTAAAGTCTGTATTTTACAGGTACGACCCGTTCAGACTCTCTGACAGTCAGTCCCAGTAGAGCTCAACACTTTAGTGCTGACTCTCTCTCACTGAGCTGTGAGGGACAGAGTGACTCTACTGGATGGAGAGTGAGACGATACACACACAGTGAGAAGGTGTCAGATTGTTCATCAGGCCTGGGATCAGTTACAGGATCTACATGCAGTATCAGCTCCCTCAGCACATCCCACACTGGAGTGTACTGGTGTGAGTCTGAATCTGGAGAGAGCAGCAATCCTGTCAGCATCACAGTGACCAGTGAGTCTGTATCATTTCATCAGCATCACTTTTGTTCAAACCTCAATGTTGTGTCACATGTGGTCATATTGTCAAAGAAAACCGAGAGTTAATGGAGTATTATAAATATTCAATAGGCTTAAAAGTCAAATAGTAAAAAAAGATTTTCAATATGCAAACAAGCATTTCTTCATCATTATTCATGTTTTATAAGAACCATGAGAGATCTGAACTCTGTTCTCCACTAGAGGGCAGTGAAGAGCCAGCATCTTTTGTTTTGGTCAGAGTTTGTTATCTTTTTAGTCCAATGAAGGAAGCAGAGAAAGACCACTAAAGCTGGTTAAAGACTACAGCACACTCTACCAGAAGCTCGGCACCGCCTGGGGAGCAGATGTAGCAAAGCGCAGCTCATATAGATTTGTTAGAGTAAAACTTTCAACATCGTTTAGGTTTGGAATCAGTTAAATAAAGTTTCACACACTTGCTGTTTTCCAGCTAAAAGGTTCAACAAATCAACACATTTGTCTGTTTATCTTAAAGACTTTACAGCCACATCTTTCCCACTGTAAAGTTCAAGCCACTTACTGTGGATTTGTGGTCTGGGTTTAATATGGTACGGTAATAGAAAGATGCTGAGTGGTGTCACTGTCTGTGGTTACTGTCTCCTGGCGTGTCCAGCGTACGGCAGCCTTGGGGGGATTACACTGGACACATTTTCAGATTGAGGTAAAACCATTGTGCACGCTGTTTTGATGCTCTGCTGTCTGTGTTAAGTATGGCTGTCTTTTGTACAGAGCACTCCAGGTGCTAAACTCAAAGCAGCCAGCTAGTCTATGTCACAGGTGTATTTTCTGTGCTGACCAGTCAGATCAAAAGGAAGGTGGGCCTTCAATAATGACTGTAGTCACTGAGTACCCAGAACTGTATGATCAAACTTAGTGTGACCATAAATAAACAGATAACCATATAGTTTAGTTTATTTCTGGTAGCACCACACTTGCTAGTTAATGAAAATCACAGAACTTTCTGCCTCTACATATCGAAACAATATTTAGCACAACTTACTGACAGTTATGATGCTGCTGTCGCTTAGTAACAGGCAGACGCACCCAGAACACCAAATCTGATTGAAGTGCCCGACCCCGGACTATACACAATGTTTTATCAGCTGCCATTGTAATCGGCCCTTTAATCAGCCTGTGGGATCTCGCTTCACTGATTTTCTGGATTTTCTTTCTCCTCCTGCCAACGTGCTGCTAGTGTAGAAAGTTCTACCACCCAGGATCAACAAATGATTGAGTATCCACTGTTTTCCAATTCAGGAAGGGTTTAATATGGATACGCACACTAGGAGACTAAATAGAGGACTAAAATGATCAAAGAACTGTCAGAACATTTTCCAAAACCACAGGCGTTGATCTCACACATCATCAGGACATTCATGCATTCCCAGGCTGAGCGAGGGCTCAGTCTCTCATCTTGGATGCGTCTCTCCCAGCTGATGTTATTTTCTTCTAACTTCCCTCTGGCAAGAACTTTCAAAGCAGCACAGTGTGCATCACCCGTCAGCTAACACTGATTGGCCCTGTACTCCCTATTTATATTTATATTGAATATATTGCATCTTGCACCTTTTCCTACAGCACAGGGACATTTTGTATCACGGTTTATCTAGAAAATTCTATAAGATGTATCTCAGAAATATAACTGTTCTGGGAAAGTGTGTATATATTGCAGCTTTACACTGTAGTGTTCAATAGTTTACTGTTTGTATTTCCCATCTTTTGATCTCTTACATTGATCTCCTGTATTTCTCTACATAGTATTACACTTAACTACACAGTGTAATGTCAGTGCAACTACTGCCCTCTATCTCATTCTTCTCTGACAGTCATCTGGATGTTTGGTGACACTTTTTTATTTATTGTTACTTGTTGTCTGGCGTATTTGTCTAGTATGTGCAATACCCTTCTTGTGTGTGCAGTATCTCCTTCCCCTGTTGCCCCCTGTGCACTTCTATTTACACTTATCCTTCAATACGTAGAAGCCTGCTGCTCTAGTGAATGAATTTAATTGGATTTTTGAATGCCCTCTATTCTAAATACATATGAATATAAACCAAACTTGAATATTGAATGAGGCCATTGATGAGTTGGACATTGTTTTCACACAAATGAAATACATTACATCAGCCTAAGTACTTATACATATTAAATATATTGATGTAATGTATTATAATAATGTGGATGTTCACATTTGAATCAAGTAAATTTAAAGCAACCTTTAAGCAACTTTTTTCAGTTTAAAGGCCATCCAGATGGAAGTAAAATGACAGAGTAGTACCAGTAGAAGAGGAAGTTACTCCAGGACTAAACTCCTGAAAACCTTTTTCTACTGAAGATTTTACTGTGTGAAAATACATAAAGAATTTGTATCAATCCCACATTTACATCTTTAGATCTGTCAGTACAGAGATCTCTGAGTTATAGTTCCTGTATTCTCTACAGATTCTTTCTTCAGTGTTGTTCTTACTCTGTCCTGCAGATGGTTCTGTGATTCTGGACAGTCCTGTTCATCCTGTGACTGAGGGAGATCCTCTGACTCTGCGCTGTTTATATCGTGACCCAAAGCCCTCAAACCTCACAGCTGAGTTCTATAAAGATGGATCACTCCTCCAGACTCAGACTACAGGAGAGATGACCATCCGTACCGTCTCAAAGTCAGATGAAGGTCTCTACCACTGTAAACACCCAGAGAAAGGAGAGTCTCCACAGAGCTGGATCTCAGTCACAGGTTTGCTGATTTTAACAGAAAGCATTTAAATTATTTATTTGTTTTTATTTTGTATTTTATTATTTTATAATATCATCCGTCCAACGCTTACAACACTGCAGTTATTTCATTGTGTTTCAGGAGCTTCGTTCTCCGTGTTCAGTCTGCTCAGTAGTTTAATGGCAGTGTCTCCGTATCTGCTGGTGACCATTGTGCTGGGGGTCAAATGCTACAGAGCTCAAGGTGAGAACTCACAGTCTTCCTGTGGGTCACTTATAACAAACACACTCAGATGGACCTTTCAATATTAGCTAATATTCCCTATTAATATATGAACTTGAGCTTTGACTCATTAGTAATGTCCATCACTGTGTATTTCACAGCTAGACCTGATGAGGAGAACAAGCAGTGACAGAAGCTGGAGCATGATGATGAGTGTCATGAGTTTTACATTAGAATTATTCAACTGTGTGTTTTAAACCTCTTTCTCTCTTATTCACAATAAATCAGGTTCATGCTTAATGAATAGTTTTGCACGTCTTCATTTGTTTGTCACTATTATTATTTTTATTTTTTCAATTCTGTCTTTATAAACAGTTGATACTGGCTTGCTTAAGCACAGAATATTTTATTGTTATAGTGTAATAAACATTGTACTTTCATCATAAATATGCAAGAGTAGTGTTGATGTAGTTTAATTTATCTCCTTTTAAAATATAATCACATTGGAACAGTTTGCATGTTTTATCTAAGCTAAGAGTTTATTAATTTATTAAGATGTATTTTTCTTTTATAATTGTTTTTGTAGTTGTTGTTGTGGTATTTTATCATCTGTAGTATCTTTTTTCAGTCATATCTCCTTTCGTTTGAAGGCTAGACATAACTGAAGTGTGATTCTGTACCGTTTGCTTTCGATTTTTAATAAATCTGAATAATAACAGCAGAATTATTGTTGTTCTTTCTATTCTATTGATGTATCTACTCCAAATGTATGAGGCCTGATATTAAATATGTTTAGTATCCTTATTTTGGTAGTAGCACCTACCACTCAGAACCTGTATGGGCATTTCATATGTTCTCGAATGGTGTTGCCTCTGTGGACTATTTCACTCCTAATTTGTTGTGAACGTTCAGTTGTTCTCTGTTCTGTAAGCGCTGATAATCTCTGCACAACTGAACTCCCAGACATCAACAGATTTTGATGACCAGCGTACTTTGATGTGAAAATGCACGTCTGTAGTTAAAGGTTGTAAGTTGCATGCAACATATTTTCTTTGTGACTTGACAGTTCAAGATCAAGGTAATTGCTAATGTGTTGCTAGGTGGTTGCTATGGTATTACAGGTGGTTGTTAAGCTGCTGCCACATGATTGCTATGGTGTTGCAAAGTGTTTGGTATCTGAGGTGGTAGCTAAAATGTTGACAAGTGGTTGCTTGGGTGTTGCTAGGAGGTTGCAATGTGCAATCACTATAAAGAAAACTACACACATTTAAATAGAAAACAATGCACAATAATACAGGATAACACTGATAGAGCAGATGCTACTATTACAGTTACTGAAATACTTTGCAAACAGCACAACTCTGAGCGAGTAAGGAAAATTAATAACTGATATCATAAATATGACACGTCTGGTAAACTGAAGGCATTAATTAATATCAAAACAGAAAGAGAAGCTGAAGATGACGGCTGCTGAAGCAGAAGCAAATGAGCAGCTCATGGATATTCATCTGGATGAGCCTGAGGACACCATGGAGAATCATCTGGATACATACAGGAACTGAGCTGATGATGTGATGATAATACAGCAGAAGAACTGCTGGTATTCAATTAATATAAGAGCAGGAATTCAACTTAATAAGAAAACCACTAAGCAGAGCATCCAACACGAATAAAAAACTTTAGAATCACGAGTGCTGAACCACTGGGAAAGTAAGATCAAAGAAATACACGTCACTGTCTGTAATTGTAGAAGTAGAAAATGAACCTATACAGTAAGTGGAGCTGATAAAATGGACAATGAGCATAGAAACAAGGGGTGGTCATAATGGTATGTCTGATCAGTGTATGCTGATGATGATGGACTCAGGACAACACACATTATGATGATGAAGAATTAATGATAAAAGACTCACATGATGATGATGATGATGATGATAGACTCATGATGAAGACAGACTCAGGACAACACACATGATAATGATGATGGTAATGATGATGATGATGGACATGGGACAACCCACATGATGATGATAGACAATACATACATTTCGTACCACAATGAGCTCACAAAGGTCCAAAGGAGAGAATAATCTCTATTTTTTGTGATGGAGAAAACTAAACTCTCAATACCAAAACCAAAGATAAGCTCCATTAAGATTTACAGATTATGCTCCTGTGTGCTGTGGAGCAGGTTAGTTAACTTTTGTTCTAAGTAGTCAACATTTGAAATTTCATTGTAAGACAAGCTTTGATTAGCTGATGTGTTTTTTGGCCTGAGGGCTTCATCGCAGTTGTTGCCCTCAAGAAAGCCACGACATGGGAAAATCAGGAGATGTGACACATTATCATGGAATAATGACTCAGCAGTTCTCCTTGTTTCATATAGAACAACTTTTGATTCCATTAGAAAACCATTTGCATTTAGAGTCGCCAACTGGGCACCTGTTAAACCATTAATTACATTCTACCATCAAAAAGTCAAAACACATTATAAAACCATTAGGAATCAACAGAACCACGTAATGGTTTCTATGGATTTTTTCAGCTGGGCTCATGGAAGTAAAGTGTGAAGGGTGATTCTGCAAATACGTGTCTGCAGTGAGATGCTGCAGGAGGTACAGTTAAAACTATTTGATAATGAAGAAGCAAAATCCATATTGCTGAAACATAGTTGTGATTACTGTTCTAGTAAATGTCACTGTATGACACAAGTGATGGCAACAAAAGTGTAACAGAGACATTTGTATGTGAGTTTGTGACTCACAGGGAAAGATCTGATAACAGTGGCCACAGAGCAGTGCTGAAGAAGAAGTTACACTCAAGAAATGACACTAGAAGGTACGTATGGTTCTCTATTGTATTGATATTCAGCTTTAATCAGCAATCGATGTGTAATGAACAGAACACACCTAAAACAAAGACACTCACTGTTTTATAATTCTGAGCTGTTGTCTGCAGTACTGTGTACAGCCAGGAGGGGCATTTCAGCACAGCAGGCTCAGGAGGACATGATAAATGTCAAAGCTAATTAGTGTTATCACTAATCATCACTAGACAAATCTCAGAATCGCTGTACTGCCCTACAGTAGAGCTGCTTACAGCACTTTTCTCCAAGAATCTCTTCATCATGATGTGTAAAAGTTCAGTTAGGACTAATCTGTGTAGGAGAACGATGATTTATCACTACTCAGTGTAGAGAATATAAGAAGCACTGCACTGCAAAATACCTTGAAAAAAAATCAGTGAACACTGGATAAATAGTTCTAACTGTATTCAGTATTGTATTCATTACATAAAAACATTCAGAATGCATTTACAATACATATTGATAAAGCATGTGAAAAAACTCTACTGCTGTCATTTATTTAGTTCAATCTGTTCTTCACTGTTACTGGTTGGCAGTTTTCTTTATGATATGATGTGTTAATATGTTTAATTAAAAATTTATACAAAATTATCACTAATCTCATCACCTACTTCATTCCATTGCTGCTCCCACAATTCCACTGTTGTCTCATGAACTAAACAATTTGACATATCCCAATAAAAGGCTTGCAAATTAGACTATAAAGTGAGTGGCTTTGTGATTTTCACTTAATGCCGTATGTTATTTTCCAAGGCAATGCAGTCCAGCATAACACTGATGCCAAGTTTATCACTTGTGAACTTGTCCACTACTGAGGAGACTATTAAGTTCCATCATTCCTTAAAAGAGTTTAGTAACACTGAGGTTAACCCCTCAAATGGCCAAGGCCCACCAGCAGGGCCAAAGTATAATTACACACTAAGAATAGCTCAGCCAGGTTACATTGAAGTCCCTGTTCTTAATGAATAATAAGCTTTAGTATGTAAAAAGCCTGGGATTTTAAGGAGTAAATTAATTCTATTAGTCCATTCACACTGATTTTATAAGTCTATTCAGACTGTAGCAGAGCTCAGTACCACTGACCTTAATATCTGATGATATCATGACATGCTCAGAAAAGCATATTGTGACATGATGTAATTTATAATGAGAATGATAAATATTGTTATATTGCCCCGACCTACACATACTTAATTTCTGTAGTCTGAATATGTATTCCAAATACTTCCGTTAGATTGTAATACAGTTACAGTATATCCCATTGCATCCCATCCCTGTGTGTTTGTGAACGATTCTCACAGGTAGTGTCTCATTCCTGCCAAACAAGCAGAGCCATGGAGCTCAGAGGTAGAGGCCCAGCATCCTGTGTTTGAATGTAAAGCATAACCACAAATACAAACACAGAAAAACAGTCCTATCTCATGGGTCGCGTAGTCAACAAATATACGAATATAATGTCTGAGGCTTTAGAGCAGAGGGAAGTTATTTAGACAGTTGAGGTTTGACTTTTTTGGAAAATCAGTGGCAATTACATCTTCAGCTAATGAGGAAATGAAACTCTGGTGATGCAACGCAGAAAGCTCTGTAAGACAGTAGACCTCAAGACAACAAGGTTTTTATTTAACATTTTACTAAAACGCTGAATTGAGAACAGAATATTCTGAATACTGTCTGTACAAAATAAAGACACAGAACTCTCAGCCAGAAATCTCTGCATAATAATTCATTCAGATCTGAATATACACAGTCATGTAAAAGTAATAACGGAAGCAACCTTTTTTTGTCTCAAGAATATATCAAAGGTAAAAAAAAATTCACATCACAACAAGATCAAGAAAAACTAATTCATTTGTCTTCAGCAGGCCGGTCTACTGCAATGGTCTCTTTACTGGCCCTCCCAAGTCCACACTCAGACAGCTTCTTCAAAATGCAGCTGCTAGAGGTCTTATGAGAACTAAGAGACCTGAAAACATTACCTCAAATCACTGCACTGGCTATCAGGGGAGTACAGAATGGACTTTAAAGTGTTGTATTTATATAAAAATCACTGAATGGCCTTGCACCAAAAGACATTGCTGATCTGCTTGTAGTTTACAAACCCAAAAGACCTCTCTGATCTCAAGGGACCAGTCAGTAATCAGCGCCCAGAACCAAGCAGGGTGAGGCATCATTCAATCATTATGCTGCCAACTGCTGGAACAAACTCCCAGACGAGGTCAGAAATGTACCTCATGCTTGAACCTCATGCATGATGAACCTCATGCTTGAGGTCACTTAAATCTGACTCATAGGTCTGTGCAAAGGCAAACAGGGGCTCTTCATTCAGGAAAGTTGCACTCTTTGGGTTCAGAGACTGCAGCCCTTTCATAATCTCACAGCTTTTCTTTGAAAAACGCCTCTTCAGTTCAGTTATGAGTCAATCACCTGATAGAAAAGTGCTCTGGAGATCATCATCACAGTTTCTCTGGCCTACAGTGCTCATCACCAGTGAGTCAAGACATCTTGAGCTGATTCTAGGATGTCTTTTATATTGTGTTTGTTCACCAATCTTGCATTGCTCAGCCAGCTCCTCAACCTCTTTCCATAATTCCCCAAAGTACTTTTCATGTCTATAGTCCTGGAAAGTGTCTGTAAGTGCACCTACTAGCTCCACAGCCCTAGCTAGATCAGGTGTGCTGGACTGGACCAAGAACTTTACACAAGGTCACTAATAGCCCTGTGAGCTGCTCATCTATCTGAGAAAGAAGACCCCTCACCTCAACTCATCTATCACCACTTCTTTCAAGTTCAAGATCCTGCAACAGTCTGAGAACTGCTGGAAGTCTGTCCCTCAGATTACGGCAGCCCACCTTGTGTCCGACAGTGCCTGTAGCTCCCTAGGCTGCTGCAGTGGGTTCAGCTCTTTCTGAACAGAAAGCCACTTCATACTCACATCAGAGCCAGACACAAAGTTAGAGGAGCTTCCTGAGCGGTTGACTCCTCCTCCTCCTTCAGTGGGGTGGATTACAATTCTGTGATACACAGCGCCACCTACTGCACAGGAGGGGCCAAGCAGTCAACAGGTTTTACCGCTTACAAACTGCACCAGGCGCTTTTCTACAAGACGTGCGGTGCTGTGACATGTCAGTCATCTGGGGTGGCACCTGGGGGGTCCAATCAGATTTCAGAAACGTTGCGCAGCAGCCTCACCCTGACAGTACAGCGTCACTCCCACCTCTCTCTTCCCCGGCTGCAGCTGGGGTCTGTCCTCTGGAGAACAGCTCTGTTCATTCAGCACATCTGGCAGCTTCTTCTTCTTCCAGCGCCTTTCTTTATTTTAACCTGGCCTTTTCGGCTCCACCTGGCGTCTTCCTGCCTCCATCACCACCGACTGCCGCTTCGCGCTGCTCTGCTGCTACATTTAATTTACCGCTCCAGAAAAGAGACTCGCGGACCCAACCAACTTAAACATGGGGGGGGATTCCCTCAGATGGTAGAACCCATCTGACCTCCTGCGATGTAGGGGCTGCGCTGTCAGATGAATGGAGAATGAATAGATAGTTGAACGGAGAATGAATGTAAAAAGATTAGATAAGTGACGGATAAATGTCAAAATCATCCCCCCATCCAGCCGCCCACCCTCGAGACTGACATGAGCCGGCCCATCGGGAATCGTCCCGAATCTCCCGATTAGCCGCTCCGGGCCGCCCTCAGAGTAAAGTAGTGAAATATTCCTTCTTTATATTCCTTCTGTTATGGGAAGTGTCTTTACAGGCTTCTAACGGTCAACTGTTCAAAAGAAATAAAGATTTATGACGGATATTAAAATGTTTTAAATGCTGGACTCAAAAATGAGCGTTTCCTGGTGCTCGATTGAGCAAAATGCTGTACATCCTTGGAAACTGGAGGATATTCTCTCTGCGAACGTTAGTAATAAGCAATGCCAGCTACGGTTTGGGCCAATTATCTCATATCTCATTCAGAGATGGCGGGACATGGAAAAGCTAGCTAAAATACCTTGTAAGTGGCATGAAGATTCTCCAATTTTTAATAACGGAGGCCTGTTAATTGGAGGAAGGCCTATTACCGCATCTCTTTGGGCCGATAGGGGTATTTCTCATCTGGGAAACATTTTTGATGATAACGGCTTACGATCGTTTAAGGATATTCAGTCTAGTTTCAACTTACCCACGTCTTCTTTTTTTTTATCTACAGCTGAGGTCTGTCCTTAGAGCAAATGGTATATCATCGCAGCATCGGTTATCTACCCACCCCATTTACAACATATTTGGTAATTCAGATAAGACTAGGGGAATGGTATCTAGGCTTTATCGGCTCCTATTGGAAACATCCTATCTACCTCTCACCTCATACACGCTCTGGAAACGGGACTGCTCTGATTTAGATGATAACTTTGATTGGGCGGTGGTCTGGTCTAATATTCTAGAAGCTTCCCGGAACCCTGATCACCAGTTAATTCATTGGAACTACATACACAGAACCTACCTCACTCCTCGCAAACCTTCCTTTATGAATATTCTTAATAACCCCACGTGCACACTGTGTTCTACAAAGGCTTGCGGTACTTTTCTTCACATGTATTGGGAATGCCCTCCTGTAACATCATTTTGGGACAAGGTTGCTTCTAGGCTTTCAAATCTTGTTTCGCTGGAGATACGCGCCATCATACCTAGTCTACTGTTTAATGACTTTTCGGAACTCTCTTTATCCAAAAGTGAAAAACGTGTTATTATGGCTGGACTCACTGCGGCAAAGAAAATGATCGCAGTTCGTTGGAAACCTCCTCATTCTCTGTCGATTACAGCCTGGACTTTTTCTTTCTTGGACATAATGTACATGGAACTCTCCACTGCCCGAGTTAATGGTGCTAATGAAGCTAATATTAATATTTGGTACGATGCAATCGAAACCCTGAAAAATATGCAATATGTTGTAAAAACTCCTCCCTCCCCCCCCCCCTTTTTTTTTTCTTTTCTCCCCTATTTTATTTTATTTTATTTTATTTTATGGTCTTGTTATGTCCTTTGTTCTATCTGTGCTTGTGTGATTTGTGTTATGTGTTTTTGCAGTACTGGTTACTGCTTTTGTTAAACATAATAAAGAATTGATCGCAAAAAAAAAATGTTTTAAATGCACACACTGCTTAAAAAACACACAACAGCAAAGATGTTTCACATTTAGAGTCTTTAGAAACCAAGACCCACCATTAGTTTATCCTTTTTAATGTAATAAATAAATCTCCAAACAATGTAAACAAACTGTAATTGGACTAACAATCAAAATTAAACTGAATTTCTCATCCAATTTTATTCACTCACTCACTGGATTGGCTGGATTGATCTCCACAAACTCCACATTGACAAGTAACTGTATCCTCCAGGATGGAATCTGGCAGCTGTACATCACATCATAAACACATGTTCAGAGCAGTTATGATAAAATATTAATAAAGGCAGTCAAATGCAGAGACACCATGACCCAGTTCAGCATTAGCTGTCTATCATTTACTTTTACCAGTCATGTGGAATTTAACAGTGCTGGTAATATTAGCCACGTTACCACTCACAGTGAAGTAAATTGACCAGATGTCCCTGTTTTCTCGGGACAGGCCATGAGGACCAATGAGGACTGTCCCCAGAAGCCAGGGAGGTCTGGTTCCGAGCTGTCCCCATGTTCCTGTTTTTAACTGTGAATTAAAAACACACCAGGAAGTCCTAAAACAGACCTGGCAGCAGAGCCGGCAGGCAGACATCTCTCGTTGTGGTTGCTGTCGACTAACCACAGAAACTTCCGGTCCTAAAATCTGACTGGCTGAGCTGCTTTCAAAGCCGTTGTAAAGTCCTCCATATACGCTCCCTCATGACCTGCTCACAATAACGGAGTTCTGTATCACTGCGCCTGCTCATCTTCAGAGCTGACCAAATCAGCTGTAGGTCAAATGTCATCTTTAGTGTCCATTTTCTGTTTCTGCGCAAAGTAATAAGTGAAAACGTTCAAATGGCTTGAGCGTCTCTTACAGCTGTCAAAGTCGTTGCTTAGCAACAGCGTCTCAGCGGAGTGATACAGTGTTTGTGAAAAACCTGTGATGTTATGGTGAAATAACAGCAGCGTTAGAACGCTTCTCAACCAATCAGCTTGCGTGGCCGGAACTACCTGTCGCATAATAAAATACAGCAAACATGCAGGCCATTTGATCAGAATGGATATGGCTGATTCCCACGTGGCTATTCTTAGTGATATTATGTGCTTGTGGGATGCAGGAGCCAGTATTTAAATACCTACGTAGTGCACGACGTAAGACTTGCGGTGGTAATTTGGTGACCACAATATAGTTATAAAGTAAAGTGCTACATTATACAGTGCTGTGTTATCATATGTTCATTATTATACAACAAACAGTTTAAAACGTCAATGAAATGACCTCAATATACAGCGATGGGCGACTGGACATTCTTCTCCTCATTCAGCAGTCTAAGGTTCCTTGCCTATGATACCGTACACCAGGGTTTCACAACGCTGGAAAGCCCAGTTTGGACATACCCACTTATCTTTTAATTGGCAGGTTAAGTGTAATCAGATGTGTTGGAGCAGGTAAATCACCAAACTGTGCTGGACACCGGCCCTCTAGGACCAGAGATCAACACCCCTGTCATACAATAAAGCAAATACATTTCTAGGCAGAATACTTGTTCAGGTCAATTGTTATTAATTCTAATTTATTTTCTGTATAATTGTGTTTTATCATAAATTATGTTAATGGCTTCTAATCAGAGTTTTATACATTTCTGTCTGTTCTGTTAATCTCTAACTTTACTTTGGAAAAGCCGTTTCCAGTGCAGACAAATAATTATTTGTTTGGTAGATAAATTGAGTGTTTAGGTTGGGAGTTTAGTGTCTGCACTGTCTGAAGTGAGACGAGGCTGGTAATGTTGAAAACAGACATATTAGTCTGTTTATTAAAAAGTCACATCTTTCTCAGTATAAATGTCAAGCCACATCACTTACTTTGGATTAGTTATCTACGTTTAATAGCTGCCTTTTGTACAGAGCAAAAGACTGGTACACAAACTCAAAGTGGTCAGGAAGCCTATATCACAAAACTTTTTCTGTGCTGACCAGTCAAATCAAAAGGAAGGCAAATCTTTAGTGATGACTGCAGGCGCTGAGCACCCTGAACTATTGCTATAGCAACTGATTGACAGTTATGACACTGTTCTCACTTGGCAACAGGCAGACACATCCAGAATATCAGATATGATTGAAATGCCCAACCCCAGACTCCACACAATACTCTATTAACTGCCATTATAATCGCCCCTTTAATCAGCCTGTGGGATCTCGCTTCACTGACTTCCCTGATATTCTTTCTCTTCCTGCTTATGTGCTGCTCGTGTAGAGAGGATGGAAGTTCTACCACCCAGGATCAATAAATGTTTGAGCATCCCTTGTTTCCAGAAGTGTTTAATATGGGCACTAGGAGATTAAAAAGAGAGCTAAAATGATCAAAGAACTGTCAGAACTGCTTCCAACATCACAGGCTCTGACTTCACACAACTTCAGGACACTTAGGCATTCTGCTGCCAGGCAAGGGTTCAGTGTACCATCTCAAATACCTCCCACCCAGCTCATGTCCTGTTCCTCTGGCAAATGCTTCTGAAGCAATACAGTGCACATCACCTGCCTCAGAGACAGCTTCTTCCCCCAGACCAACAGAGCTCTTCACAGCTAACACAGATGTAGCATAGCTTAGTTTTATTAATTGTATAATTTGCACCCCGTGACCCAGAAGGATAAGTGGTTTAGAAGGTTTATGCATTCTGGTGAATTGTATATACTGCAGCATTACACTGTATTCAGTAGTGTCTGTTGATGTGCGACCCCTCGTGATATTTTACGTTGCTCTCTCACATTGTATTATTATTTCCACACATACTGCTACACAGTGCTACACTGTATATTCACAGTGTAATGCTATTGTAATTACTGCCACTTACATAATTCTTTACTGCCAGTCACCTGGACTGTTTACTGTCGCTGCTTTATTTATTGTTACTTGTTATCTGGTTTATTTGTCTAGTATGTGCAATGTCCTCCTGTATGTGCAAGACCACCCTCCCTTATTGCCCCCTGTCCACTTCCGTTTATAATTCTATTTTCATATGTAGGAGCATGCTGCTGTAGTGTAAGAGCATCTTATTTTTTAATCCTGTGTTCTGAATATAAACACAAAAAACAGCGTGAATTTGGAATGAGCACATTGCTGAGTTAGTTCAGTGGAGAAACAGCAGGAGATTCAGAGAGATAAAAAACACTGCACTGAAAACAAAGTGGATCATTTTAAATGAGTTAATTGTCTACATTGGTTTCACACGAATGACACACATCAACTTAAATTAATTAAGTTAATTACTTACACATAGTAATCATGTTGATATATTTCCTTCATGTGGAGCCAATGATCACATTAGATGTACATTTAAAGCAACTTTTTTCTGTTTAATGGCCAATCCAGATGGAAGTAAAATCACAGAGAAGCTGGTAAAAGAGGAAATCACTTCAGGACTAATCTACTGAAATCCTTTTTTTCTACTGAAAATATTAACATATGAAAATACACAAAGAATCCCACATAGAGACATTCATACACATCAGCACTGAGCTCTACTACTGAGTTATAGTTCCTGTATTCTCTACAAATTCTTTCTTCAGTGTTGTTCTTACTCTGTCCTGCAGATGGTGCTGTGATTCTGGACAGTCCTGTTCATCAAATTTATTTATATAGCGCTTTTTACAACTGATGTTGTCACAAAGCAGCTTTACAAAAATGGGAATCACAGCACAGAGAATCAGACAAAACACTGAACATAATATACAGAATATACAGAATATACAGAACCCCCGTGAGCGCTGAGGCAAGGAAAAACTCCCTCAGAGCTGGAGGAGGAAGAAACCTCGGGAGGACCAAGACTCACATCTAAAGGGGGGACCATCCTACCACTGGTCAGACAACTTATAAGTTAAACATTGAAAAGTCAATTTTACATCCACGCAGTTCTAATATATTCAGGTGTGTATAATCAACAGTGGAAACAATTAGAGTTCATATAGATTTGGATGTGATCTGTAGTGGAGAAGCTGCGTTCCAGAAACTTCCATCAGTCTGGTCAATCAGGGGGACAGGGGGACTTGAGGGTGGGACATCCATCAGTATTGGGCCGGACCGGTGGACAGTCAGTAACTCGGAGGAAGGAAAGATTTAGGAATTAGTTTAGACTGGATTTATGAAGAACAGAAAATGTAAAAAATTATCAGAGTGTGACTAATGACTCCGGCAGGTCTGAATATGACAGCCTAACTAAAGGGAGAGAGCCAGAAGGTAACATAGACACGGAGGCTCCCTGAGACACTGGCATTCACCCACTCCACCGTCCACAAACCTGAGTGACTGCATGTAGTGAGTGACAGCAGCACCAGCATCTCAGTTTACCCACAATTCACTATGTCCATGAACCCCTGGATCTGCAGCCTTATCTAAAGGGAATTAACATTAACTACCAAAAGCTAAACTAAACAAGTAAGTTTTTAGTCTAGACTTAAAGATTGAGACTGTGTCTGAGTCCCGAACATTATCGGGGAGATTATTCCAGAGTTGGGGCGCTTTATAAGAGAAAGCTCTTCCTCCTGCAGAGCTTCTCTGAATTTTGGGAACTACTAGGAAGCCAGCACCCTGTGATCTAAGTAATCGTGGTGGTTCATAATAGGAGATAAGGTCTCTCAGATACTCAGGAGCGAGCCCATGTAGGGCTTTATACGTTAACAGGAGAATTTTATAGTCTATGCGGAATTTGACTGGAAGCCAGTGAAGAGCTGATAGGACTGGACTAATATGGTCAAATTTTCTAGTTTTAGTAAGGACCCTGGCTGCAGCATTTTGAACTAGCTGAAGTTTATTTAAGTTACTGCTAGAACATCCT
This sequence comes from Pygocentrus nattereri, assembly GCF_015220715.1. Taxonomy (NCBI): domain Eukaryota; kingdom Metazoa; phylum Chordata; class Actinopteri; order Characiformes; family Serrasalmidae; genus Pygocentrus; species Pygocentrus nattereri. The sequence continues at coordinate 15,235,151 of NC_051212.1, read as the reverse complement.
GACAGTAGCGCATTACAGTAGTCTAGCCTTGACGTAATGAAGGCATGTACTAATTTTTCTGCGTCATGTAAGGATAAAGCATTTCTTAGCTTGGCGATGTTACGGAGATGTAGAAAAGCTGTTTTAGTAACATTAGATATGTGTTTATCAAATGCTAGATCTGAATCTATGATAACGCCAAGATTTTTAGCTGTTGAACCAGGTGTGACTGAGAAGTCGGCCAGATTCAACATTAGGTGTGATAATTTATTTCTAGCAGCTTTAGGGCCTAATAGAAGAACTTCTGTTTTATCACTATTTAATAGAAGAAAGTTGTGTGACATCCATGATTTCACATCTTTTACGCAATCCTCCATTTTCTTTATTCTCTGTTTGTCATCAGGTTTGGCTGATATGAAGAGCTGCGTGTCGTCTGCATAACAATGAAAATTAACATTATGTTTTCTAATAACTTTGCCCAGGGGGAGCATGTATAACGTAAATAATAACGGTCCTAAGATAGAGCCTTGTGGAACTCCATATCTAACCTTTGTATAATTGGAGGGTATATTATTTACCCTCACAAACTGAAAACGATCGGTCAAGTATGATTTGAACCACGATAAGGCAGTTCCAGTTATACCGACCATTTTCTCTAATCTTTCTAGGAGGATATTATGATCTATTGTATCAAAAGCTGCGCTCAGATCAAGAAGTACCAGTAAAGAAACGCAGCCTTGGTCAGCGGCAAGAAGCAGATCATTTGTTATCTTAACTAGAGCTGTCTCAGTGCTATGATGAGGCCTAAATCCAGATTGGAATTTTTCATAGATCTGGTTTCTTTGCAGATAAGAGCCAAGTTGTTGGGCCACGGCCTTTTCTAAAATCTTAGAAATAAATGGTAAATTTGAAATAGGTCTATAGTTAGATAGTACACTAGGATCAAGATTTGGTTTCTTGATCAAAGGTTTAATTACTGCTAGTTTAAAGGCTTTGGGAACATACCCCAGGTTTAATGATGAGTTTACTATTGTTAATAGTGGTTTAATTATGTCTGGTAATACCTGTTTTAATAGTTTTGTGGGAACTGCATCAAGTGTACAGGTTGTGCAGTTTGATGAGGAGATAATTTTCTCCAGTTCTAACTGATGTAGTGGGTTAAAAACTTCCAACCTGACTTCGGTAGCTGGATTTTGTTCTATATCAGCCACACCAGATGACAGACAAGATGTGCTATTTATCTGTTGAATTTTGTCCCGAATATTTTCGATTTTATTATCAAAATAGTCCATAAAAGCATTGCTAGTGTGGATTGCTGGAATCTGAGGATCAGTACCTGCCTGATTTTTAGTCAGTTTAGAAATAACACTAAAGAGAACTCTAAGGTTGTTTTTATTAATCTCGATCTGAGAGGCCAGATACTCTGAGCGGGCTTTATTAATTTCTCTTCTATATTCAACAATACTGTCTTTCCAAGCAGAGTGGAATACTTCCAGTTTGGTTGATCGCCATTTTCGCTCAAAATTTCGTACTAATTGCTTTAAAGTACGAGTTTGGTCGTTATACCACAGCGCAAGTTTTTTCTGTCTCTCTTTTTTGTGTTTAAGTGGTGCTACACCATCTAAAGTAGACCGGAAGGTATTTTCTAAACAATCAGTTAGTTTGTCTAGTTCTGCTGGGTTACCTGGAGAGTACACTATGGTTGATAAATCAGGAAGGTTATCAGTAAATTGTTGAGCGGTAAAGGCCGTTATTGAACGTTTCATAGAGTAGCTGGGGGATGTACGTATATTATGACTAAGATGAAGTTTAAAAGAAATAAGATAATGATCTGAGATTACTGAGGTTTGAGAAAGAATATCTAGGTTATCTATGCTAACACCCAGGGTCAAAACCAGATCCAGAGTATGATTACAGTAATGCGTAGGTCCTGTTACATTTTGAGCAATACCAACTGAGTCTAGAATTGATGCAAAAGCCTTTTTTAATGAGTCATCAACTTTTTCAAAATGAATGTTGAAGTCTCCTACTATAATTACTTTATCACTACAAACTGCTAAATCTGCAGCGAAATCACTAAATTCTTTTAAAAATTCTACATAGGGTCCTGGTGGTCTGTAAATATTAATTAAAGAAAATGCATTCTGTTTTGTAATTGGATTAATTATATTGATGTAAAGAAGCTCAAAAGAAGTGAAATTATCATAGTGTTTCTGATTGACAGCTAGGGAATTTCTAAAAATTATGCAGACCCCGCCTCCTCTACCGGACGATCTGGGGTTGTGTATATAATTATAGCCTGCAGGGGTGGCTTCGTTTAATGCTAAATATTCATCGGGTCTAATCCAGGTTTCAGTGAGGCACAACACATCAAATTTCTGATCAGTTATGATTTCATTCACTATTACTGCTTTTGAATTTAGAGATCTTATGTTAAGTAAACCAATCTTTAGTTTTGAAGTGCTAGTGCTACAGTCTGGATATGATTGTTTAATATACGTTAGGTTATTTAGATTTACTGTTTGAGTTTTTTGACATTTATGTTTGACTCGGGGGACAGACACAGTCTGAATACATTGGTATCTAGGTAACGTCTCTTTGCAGCTCACAGACGGTCGGTTAAGCCTCTCTGTCTGCGGCCTGGTCCCGGCTCCGGTTTGTCAGCAGCTTCTAAGGCTACTGCTACTCTGCCGACTAACTAAGAGACTATGTGCTATGCTGCACGAAAGTAAGGCAGCACCATCCCGCGTGGGGTGGACACCATCCCTACCTAAAAGACCAGGCTTGCCCTCAAACATTAGCCAGTTGTCTATAAAGCCCACATGATTGTCCGTACACCACTTGGACATCCAGCGGTTCAGCGAAGAAAGCCTGCTGTAAGCTTCATCGCCACGCCTCATTGGGATGGGGCCAGAACAGATTACCTCTTCGGACAGCGTCTGGGCCTGTTTAACCACCTCTTTAATATTAGCCTTAGTTACTTCAGACTGCCGCAGACGAATATCATTGGCATCCTGTGACTGAGGGAGATCCTCTGACTCTGCACTGTTTATATCGTGACCCAAAGCCCTCAAACCTCACAGCTGAGTTCTATAAGAATGGATCACTCCTCCAGACTCAGACTACAGGAGAGATGACCATCCGTACTGTCTCAAAGTCAGATGAAGGTCTCTACCACTGTAAACACCCAGAGAAAGGAGAGTCTCCACAGAGCTGGATCTCAGTCAGAGGTGATCGAGTACATAGAATTACAAATTTTCTTTATATTATTTGATAATTTTATGAGTCTAACAGTTTCAGCACTGCAATGATTTTGTTCTTCAGGTGAATCTAAATCAGGAGCTTCATTCTCAGTGTTCAGTCTGCTCAGTAGTTTAATGGCAGCATCTCCGTATCTGCTGGTGTCCATTGTGCTGATGGTCAAATGCTACAGAGCTCGAGGTATGAACACAGTTTGTTCATTAACCTGAATGAATTGTCATTAAAATCATTTTAATTAACTTAATTAAAGGCTAATTTGAAGTGTTCATCATTGTGTATTTCACAGCTAAACCTGATGAGCTGAACTCAATGTGACCCTTAACAGAAGCTGGAGCTGGAGAAAGTTTCTTTGGTCATGGTTATGATCTTGTGAGAAGCCCAAGTTTGCGGTTTAGCAGTTTGCATGGCTGTGCTTTACCTTTCATAGTTGAGAAAGATGTTAAACCCCAATTAGAGATCATTTCACCTGGTAAGTCAGTAATAGAGGTTTTTAAATAATGACTCCACTACCCTGTATGATCAGTTGATATATTTGCTTTGCTAAATTCTTTGTTTTATTGTTACTACTGTAACAAACTTTCTGCTGACAGCAAAAAAATATGTAGAAGGTCTTGATGCAGGTTAATATAATAGTTTTGATATATTTGATAACTCGTAAATAAATGTGAACGAGTGTTCAATCCCTTTTTTAAAATATATTTTTGTTTTAATTTTGTTGTATTTTCCTCTTATTTCATTGCCAGTCATATTCATCCTTCACAGCTCTTCTTGTTTCAAAGGTAAACAAAACAGATGTAATTCTGTTCTGTCGGCTTTAGTGTTTAATAAATATTAATAATAATATATTTACAGTTCTCTTGTAACAATCTACCCCTCCTGGGTCTCTGCTGCAGTGCACATGTGCTTTGGTTTGTTTTCTTTTCTGGCTCCACCCACTCCTCCATTTCACCCACCTACAGTTGATCCTGGACTCACTGGCACTATTGCTCTGCATTAGCTTAGCAGCAGTTTAGTCTTGAAACAGGTTTGGTTAAACTGGTAACATCAGGAGTCCAATAAGCAGCTTTTCATCAAATTAAACCTGACTGCTCTGTCAAAACAAGCACAAGCCTACATAAGCCTTACTAAACACCAGCTAAACTGCATGTAAAATTAAAATCCAGAATTTCTTGTGTTTACTGTTTACTACAATGTAAGACTGAAGAGTCCCGCTTTTGGACTCCAAGCATTTGACTGAGCGCACACTGTCATGATCATCTATGGATGTGGTTTTCAAATGGTTTTCTTTGAAATGTGGTCCTCACTAAACATCAAACACAGACACATTTGCTTTAGGAAAAGGTTTATAAATGATACACAGCTGCACTTTTCATGGGCAAAATGTGCTGCACCATGCAAACCATCTGAATGTGTTGATGCTTTGCTGCATAGCTTGTGATGAATGAGATCTCGATGAACGAGGTCTCGGAGGAACGCTGCTGCAGTTCAGCTCCATAAGACAGAACGTAGGAAGGTTGAACACGGATGGCGTAAAACCAAACCTCAGATCTACAAAGAAATCTCCAAAGACAGGCAGCTTGATTACAACACAATAATGCACAAAGCTAGACAATCTTTTTTCTCCAGCGTCATCAACAATAATATTAACAAGAGCAGAACACTCTTCAACATGGCTGAATAACTAAGTCATCTATATATATGGCCCCTGAATTAGTTTCAGCTGAGAGATGTAATGAGTTTGTATACTTTAACACTTAAATCTATGTCAGACGAGCCTTTACTACATCTATATCCACCAAAGAGCCTGTGTTCTCTGCATCACCACATTAAGGTATCGTGGTTAAAATGTCCCAGTTTAGTGCTATTAATAATTCAGTTTTAGTTGATCCACTTGAAGTCTTCACACGTTACCAACCAATACTAAAAAAAAACTTTTAAAAAGCAGCAAACAAACTTCAGAAAGTAAACACGTCACTCATGTTGGGCATTTTCCTAACACGGTTGTTAAACCTCTTAAAAAAGAAAAGTCTAGAAGCAACTCTAGTGAGTAATTACAGACATTTCAAATCTACCTTTCATGGGAAAAATCATTGAGAAAATCATTTTCAAATGTAAGGTGTTGTTACTAGTCGTGGCCACTAGGTGAAGTACATGCGCTATGCGTTGTTTCTCTTTATTGTTGCTGTTTAGTAAATAAGACACAGTGTTGTGGGCTTCCTTGAAGGTGAGACAGGCTGACTGTGCTCTGGGATTAATCCCAACTAATCCTTTAAAAAGATCTAACATCCATCAAGGTTTTGGCCAGATTACCACTGGATAACATGTTCTGTTCAGTTAGTGGTCCAAATTAGTGCATATTTTCAAGCTGTTTTTGTGTTTTCTTTTGTAAATATAGCAAGTGAAAAGGTGGTGTGACCTGTTTTATATGCAGGCTTGGGAATTTAAACTGTTTAAGAAGTTTGTGTGTTTTATTTAATGAGAGTGGTGAATGCCATTGAGTGCTGTGTACATTTTAAATGGAAGAAAATGTGAATTTTAGCTGAGACTTTCGTTGAGTGTAAGTTAGAAGTGTGAAAACTGCTGAATTGACAGTATTGTGTGCTTCCTTGAAGAAATGCCAAGCTGCTGTCTGAGCTTGACAATAAAACAGCGCCACCAGTTGATCACACCAGATTCCTGCGCTTCCTGGTCCCTTTCATTACCATCAAAACAACACAGAGACCAGCTGGGGAGCCATGTAGAGAGACGAGGGTTACACAAACAACTTACTGGCTGCCCTTAAACAGCTGTCTAGACTCATTTCAGTCAAAGTACTGAACCAGCTCTAATTAGGGTTATTAATGACCTTTATTTAAATACATTTAAAGACTGAGATACTATTACTGGTCTATAAATTGATTAACGGTGTCGGCGCAGCGTAATTATCTGATATGCTGCAGCAATATGAGCCGAGCTGAGCTCTCAGAAAGGGCTTTGGGTCTTCTGCAGACCAACAGAAGGAAAAACTACTTCACTGTTGCTTATGCAGTCCTCTACAATTCTGCACTCACCTGGGACGAGCTGCATGTCCCTCACTCACAATGAGCAGCACTGTGTTCAGCTACAAGCTGGAAATAAGGCTCTGCTGTAGTGGATAAGTACAGTTCATGAATCTGTCACAAAGCAAACTTTATATGGGTATTAACATTAAATCCACATGTTTGAATAAAGACACTGAAGCCCTTGTCAAGTAATGAGTTTTCAGACTAACAGGCTCATGTGAGATTTAATGGGAATTAAATACTTTGGACTTAGACTAAATGCTCACTCTCACAGCAAGTTCAACACACAACAAGCTTTATTAATGAGCTGAGATCAGAGGAGCAAGCAAACAAAAGGTAGGACAGAGGAAAAGACAGAACTAAGAGAGTAAAAGTAGAAGAAGAGGACAGACACGCCCGATAGGCAAACATCTGGCACCAAGGACAACGTGGAGCTCCAGATGCTACAAAATATTTAAAGAAAGTCACTTACATTCATCAACAAGGTAGAAGACACTTTAGATCTGCCATTGTTAAGGCAGGTTGACTGTGAGACCATCACCATCATAAATACGGAGGAACGTGGTCAGAGACCAAAACTTAGTACTGCTTTTATCACCAGCCTAGATTTATCTGGGCTGAACAGGCCTGACTCACGTCCTGGTTATTATTATACACACACCCCTCAAGGGCAACTTAGTATCTCTTGAACTGTGGGAGGAAACCCACACAGACACAGGGAGAAAACGCTGATCCTTCTGGGTCGGGGTGGGTGCTGGAGCCTATCCCAGCAGTCACTGGGTGATCATAGGGCAGACACACTGACATACACATACACATCTAGGGGCAATTTAGCATGTCCAGTTGGCCTGGCTGCATGTCTTTGGCCTGTGGGAGGAAACCAGACAACCTGAAAGAAACCCGTGCAGACACGGGGAGAACATGCAAACTCAATACAGAAAGGACTGCAGTCGCCCCGCCTAACCAAACCCAGGCCCTTCTCGCTCTGAAGAGACAGCACTACCCCCTGCGCCACTGGGCCATCCTGACACTCGGATACTCAGTTTCACAAAAGCATCTGTGTGTTAGGATCAACCCAGTCTAGGAGAGAGAGAGTGTTCAGTGTGATGCTCGCTCTACCATTTAAGAATCATCTTTCTTTTAAGGTGCTTTTGAGAAAACCAGTCCAGAACAACATCCTCTCTCTCCTCAACTTTAGCAAGATTGGTGTTCACAAAGCAGTTCTGAGTTAGAGACTGATCTCAGATTCAAATCATCTGCATTTATGATGATCATAATCACAAACACTGGTTCTAGATCAGCACTCTCATTATTGAGGTGGTTTTGTGAACTTCAGTTCAGCCAGCAGAGTCTCTCTCTCTCTCTCTCTCTCTCTCTCTCCTTTTCCTGATACCTCTGTTACTCATTTCTCCTGATGTTCTTCTTGTTGAGCTGTTCTCAGTTTGTTCCTTGTAAAGTCTTGTTCTGTTCTTTCCTAGCAGTTCTAGTTTATCTCCCGATGAATCTTGTTCTGATGCTGTCTTTATACTCACGTTTGTGTTTTTAGTTCCTGTCTTGAACTGTATGAACTCAGTTTCTCTCCATTTGCCTGGTAATGGAGAAACGAGTCTTCCTGAAGCTTTGAACCAACTGAATCGATTCGAAAAAGATTCATTGTTTTGAAGCGCTCAAAACACCGCAGACATGCCACCTGCTGGTCAAATCGGTGTAAATGCATCACGAGAACCGAATTTATCACCTCACATTTTCATCATTATTATTTTCAGCATTGTATTGGATTTGTCTACATCATGCAGACCTTAAAATAAAAATGTGAAACTGTTTTTCTGTTTTAATCATTTTCTTCTGGCAGTAGATCAAATCATAAATAATATTCATGTTCTGTATGGAATCTAAATCTGTGCATGTAAGCTGTTTTTGAACTGGGTGTTGAAAAGTGTTTGTACTTTTATAGGTTTTATTTATTCATGTGTTTCTAATTCATACTGGGGAGACAGTAACATGTCAGGTGATCAGAACCTGATCTCACTGCCTGATCGGTGATCAGCAAAGTGCTGTTTGAATAAGTTCATTATTATGAACCTAAATGGTGAAAACTGACTGGAGATCAGTAGGTGACCCACCTGTATTTGACTCGGGGGTCGACCGACCGTATCTGAATAGTATTATGAGGTGAAGATCAAGATTTGATTGCGCATCATTTACATTTACTGCAATTGGCAGACGCTCTTATTGAGAGCGGCTTACAATTCGATCATTTTACACAGGTGAGTGAAGGTGGTGTTTTGCCCAGGGACTCTTATTGGTATAGTGTAGGGTGATTGCCCTGGTAGGGGACTGAACCCCAGTCTATAGCATAGAAGGCAGAGATGTTAACCACTGCACCACCCAACCAACATAATTTTCAGGTGATTCACACGTCACTACTCACAATATTATTTAATAACCGGAACCTTTTAAAACATTAATTTATACTATCCATCCATCCATCCATCCATCCATCCATCCATCCATCCATCCATTATCTTCCGCTTGTCCGGGGTTCGGGTCGCGGGGGCAGCATCCTAAGCAATGAAGCCCAGACCTCCCTTTCCCCAGCCACTTCCACCAGCTCTCCAAGGGGGATTCCGAGGCGCTCCCCGGCCAGCTGGGCGATATAGTCGCGCCAGCGTGTCCTGGGTCTTCCCTGGGGTCTCCTCCCAGGTGGACTCGCCTGTGACACCTCCCGAGGGAGGCGTCCAGGAGGCATCCTAACCAGATGCCCGAACCACCTCAGCTGGCTCCTCTCGACGTGAAGAAGCAGCGGCTCTACTCCGAGTCCCTCCCGGATGACTGAACTTCTCACCCTATCTCTAAGGGAGAGTCCAGACACCCTGCGGAGGAAACTCATTTCGGCCGCTTGTATTCGCGATCTTATTCTTTCGGTCATTACCCAAAGCTCATGACCATAGGTGAGGGTGGGAACGTAGATCGACCGGTAAATCGAGAGCCTTCCCTTATGGCTCAGCTCTTTCTTTACCACAACAGACCGGTAAAGAGCCCGCATCACTGCTGACCCAGCACCAATCCACCTGTCAATCTCCCGCTCCCTTGTACCATCACTCGTGAACAAGACCCCGAGATACTTGAACTCCTCCACTTGAGGCAAGAGCCTATCCCCGACCCAGAGAGGGCTCTCCACCCTTTTCCGCCTGAGAACCATGGTCTCGGATTTAGAGGTACTGATTCTCATCCCAGCCGCTTCACATTCGGCTGCAAACCGATCCAGCGAAAGCTGAAGTTCGCGGCCTGATGTCCCCAATAGGACCACATCATCTGCAAACAGCAGTGATGTGACCCTGAGGTCACCAAACCGGACACCCTCCATCCCTTGACTGCGCCTAGAAATTCTATCCATAAAAATTATGAATAGAATCGGTGACAAAGGGCAGCTCTGACGGAGTCCAACTCTCACTGGGAACGAGTCTGACTTACTGCCGGCTATGCGAACCAAACTCCAGCTTTGTTTGTACAGGGCCTGAATGGCTCGTAGCAAAGAGCCATGTACCCCATACTCCCGAAGCACCTCCCACAGAATACCCCGGGGAACACAGTCGAATGCCTTCTCCAGATCCACAAAGCACAAGTGGACTGGTTGGGCAAACTCCCATGAACCCTCCAGAATCCTGGAGAGGGTGAAGAGTTGGTCCAGTGTTCCACGACCAGGGCGGAACCCGCACTGTTCCTCCTGGATCCGAGGTTCGACTATAAGCTGGACTCTCTTCTCCAGTACCCCTGCAGATACCTTGCCAGGGAGGCTGAGGAGTGTGATTCCCCTGTAGTTGGAACACACCCTCCGGTCCCCTTTTTTAAAAAGAGGCACCACCACCCCAGTCTGCCAATCCAGTGGCACCGCCCCCGATGTCCACGCAATGTTGAAAAGGTGTGTCAGCCAAGACAGCCCCACAACATCCAGAGCCTTGAGGAACTCAGGGCGGATCTCATCCACCCCTGGAGCCTTGCCACCAAGGAGCTTCTTAACTACCTCAGCGACTTCGGCCTCAGTAATGGACAAGCCTATTCCCATGTCCCCAGACTCAGCCTCCTCACTGGAGAACGTGTCGGTGGGATTGAGAAGGTCCTCAAAGTATTCCTTCCACCGCCCAATGACGTCTTCCGACGAAGTCAGCAGCACACCATCTCCACTATATACAGTGCTAGTGGCACACTGCTTTCCCCTTCTGAGTCGCCTGACGGTTTGCCAGAATCTTTTCGGAGCCGACTTAAAGTCAGTTTCCAAGGCCTCACCAAACTCCTCCCATACACGGGTTTTTGCCTTGGCAACAACTGAAGCCGCAGATCGCTTGGCCTGTCGATACCTGCCAGCTGCCTCTGGTGTCCCACAGGCCAACCATGCCCGGTAGGACTCCTTCTTCAGCTTGACGGCATCTCTCACCTGGGGTGTCCACCACCGGGTTCGAGGATTACCGCCCCGACAGGCACCAACTACCTTACGGCCACAGCTACAGTCAGCCGCTTCAGCAATGGAGGAACGGAACATGGCCCATTCTGAGTCAATGTCCCCCACCTCCCCCGATATCTGGTCAAAGTTCTGACGGAGGAGTGAGTTGAAGATCAATCTGACAGGTTCTTCTGCTAGACGTTCCCAGCAAACCCTCACTATGCGTTTGGGCTTGCCTGGTCTGACCGGCATCTTCCCCCACCACCTGATCCAATTCACCACCAGGTGGTGATCAGTTGACAGCTCAGCTCCTCTCTTTATCCGAGTGTCCAAAACACATGGCCGCAAGTCTGATGACATGACTACAAAGTCAATCATTGAACTGCGGCCTAGGGTGTCCTGGTGCCATGTGCACTTATGGACATCCTTGTGTTCAAACATGGTGTTCGTGATGGACAAACTGTGGTTCAGAAACTCCAGTCCAAAAACTGAACACCACTCGGGTTCAGATCAGAGAGGCCATTCCTCCCAATCACACCCCTCCAGGTCTCACTGTCATTGCCCACATGAGCGTTGAAGTCCCCCAGTAGGACAATAGAGTCTCCAGCAGGAGCACTTTCAAGCACCCTTCCCAAGGACTCTAAGAAGGCTGGGTACTCTGAACTGCTGTTCGGTGCATAAGCACAGACAACAGTCAGGACCCGTTCCCCAACCCGAAGGCGTAGGGAAGCTACCCTCTCGTCCACCGGAGAAAACCCCAACATACAGGCACCGAGTCGAGGGGCTATGAGAAAGCCCACACCTGCCCGCCGCCTCTCACCATGGGCCACTCCTGAAAAGAATAAAGTCCAGCCCCTCTCAAGGAGATTGGACCCAGAGCCCAAGCTGTGTGTTGAGGTGAGCCCGACTATATCTAGCCGGTATCTCTCAACCTCGCGCACCAACTCAGGCTCCTTCCCCGCCAGTGAGGTAACGTTCCAAGTTCCAAAAGCCAGTTTCAGCAACCCAGGATCAGAACGCCAAGGCCCACGATCTATACTAATAATTTATACTATACTAACACTGGACACAGCAGAGCAGCTCATTCAGCTTGGTTGTTCACTGTTTTCAGTCAAAAGCTGTTCTGTCCACAGTTCTGTCTCCACAGCTGACGCATTTACAGTTTTATTATTTGTTGTTTATTACTTGAATAGTGGACTTGAATAGTATCACTCAGTCCTCAGCAGCTCCACTGAAACCACATAATTTCACAGGATTTACTGCCAAATACTCAAGTATATCAGTTGTATAACCAACAATCAAACTTACACACCCAAAGGCCTGATATCCAACAAAAATGTAGACTAAGTAAAAGCAAAGTCAATCAGATTTCCTCATAAAAAGCTGGAAGAGGCTCTAGCACCCCCCGCAACCCAGAAGGAGAAGCGGCTTAGATGATGTGTGTGTGCGTGTGTGTGTGTATATGAGTTTGCATATACAGCTAATGACAGCACAGTCAGCCTAAAGAAACTGGCTTGATGAAGTTTAATGCCTGCAGAACTGCCTAGAGATTATACTGTGATCTACATATGAACACATATGGCATATTTGTGCAGTGTGTTATTTAACATAACAGTCTATAAGACAGGTTACTCTAGGCTTCTCTTAACAAAAATGACTATCAAAATTATGACATTAACGTAATGGTTAACATTACATTTAACATTGTTTTTAATGAAGTATAACATCTTTTCTGCTCTTGAACAAAGTGTGTTTTGTCTGTGTCAGAATTTCCGAGCATGGGTGTTAAAACTGTCACTGTGGTTTCTCTCTATGTTGGTTCAGCTTTGTGGGTTTGACAGGTGGAGGAGGGGCTAAAAGGCCTTGTGCTCTGCTGTCACTTTAGTAACACAGTACATTTCACAGGTTTTTGCTGTTATTAAAAGTAAAGTAAAAAGTAAAGGCATTTGTATCTGTTCATGTATACGGATACTTCCAAAGAGAAATAAATAAAAACAAACAAAAAACTGCACTCCTGTGTGCAGACAGTGGGAGCATTTCTGCAGAACAAGCTCAGGAGAATATAGTTAGTGTGTGAAAACTGATCCATGTTATGTGGACACTACAGAACTTTCAAAATCTCAGAATCGCTGTACTGATCACTGTATGACATTTAGTTCTTGTGTTCTGTTGTCAGTGTAACAGTGTGTCCCCTATATGATGCTAAAAAGATCCAACAGAGTGCACTCAATCCCCCAAATACTGCTGACTCACAAAAGTGTCTCATGTTTGCCAAATAATAGCTTCAACAAGTTGTTGTGGTTGCTTCTGCACTGAAAACAATAAAATGTAGCCTATACATGGCTGCATGAGTGAAACTGAAAATTTGCTTGAATTTTATTCATGACAATCCATTAAGTGACAGACAGGCCTTAGGAGAGTTGGTGTGGACCGACCTTGAAGCAGAACATGAACTACATTTAAAAAAAAAAAAAAAAAAAACTCTGAGCACTGTTTCACTGGTCATACAGCCACAGAAATCCAGTAGAGGTTTCAGGTTTGAGAGCAGAGGGGAGTTATTTAGAGGGTTGTGGTCTGACTTCTGTAGTTAAATAGTGGCAATGACACCTTCACCTAAAGAGGAATCGAAACTCAGTGATGCAGAAAGCTCCATGATGACAGTGGGCCTCAACTGAGTTCTGACTGTGTTCTTTTACTTAGATATAATCCAAATTACAAATTGATTGCATAGAAATAACAGAAGAAAACACTAGAAAGCAAACTGTAAATGATCTGAGCAATCAAAACAGACACAACCTACGAAGCCGCACTCAATCACACCATGCAGTGAAACACACATGTGCACCTTCCAGCTGGAGTCCAGAGCAGCACAGAGGGGGTTAAATCTGATATCAGGCCTCTCACCGCCTCTAAGAGTAGAACTGATGATCCGTTTGTACTTAAACCCCATTAACACAACATGATGAACCATGTTTACTGACTGCTCGCATGCTAATCGGTAACATCTTTAACCGTCATGTTTGGCATCAAATATAGAAACAGATGAAGCTCTCTCTGCACTTCCTTTTTCAAATTATCTACCATATTTGGATGCACATGGTTTCAGGACTCGGCTGAGTCGGTTTGAAAGTTCTGCACATGAAGATTCCCTTAAATGACTGATATTTAGTTTAAAGTCTCTGGATCAGTGCAGATTAGGGACCATTGACATTTTAGACCATGTGATGACCCTCTAATGTGCTCTTTCATTGGCCAGTTTCTCTCAGACACTGTATGAGTCTAAAGTCTTTTTAAAAGGAACATTTTAATTCCACTGAAAACTGTGATCAAAATAATTTAATCTGGTAAAATCACTCAAAGTGGTAAAAGCTCTGTGCTGTGAAAAAGTAACTGTAAAAAGTAAAATTAAAAGTTTTACCTGATTTATTAGTTATATTTTTTTTTACATTTGTTACAGAATTGTTTCAGATCTTGAATCAAAATTTAGTAGACAAAGACAAAGTTGTGCTGCACACAAATGTTACACAGCCATTTCCAAAGCTCTGGGACTCCAGTGAACCACAGTGCGAGCCATTTAATCCAAATAAAGAACACTTGTGGAACAATGATGAATTTTCCCAGAAGTGAAAGGCCTATCAACATTGTTCCAAGAGCACAGCAGCAACTCATCCAGGAAATCACAAAACAACCCAGATGCACATCTAAGAGACCGCAGATGATTCTCATCTCAGAGAAGGTCCATGTTCATGATTCCACCACTGGAAAGAGTTCTCCATGAAAGAGTTGCAAAGCAAAAACACTCAGAAAATTCCTCTCACAATTGCCAAAAATCACCTTGATGGCCTCCAAAACTACTGGAATAATGTTTTGTGGACTGATGAGTAATAAGTGGAACTTTTTGGTAGACATGGGTCCCATAACATCTGGTGTAAAGCTATCACTGTATTCTACTAACATCATATCAACAGTAAAACATGGTGGTGGTAGTATGATGGTGTAGGGATGCTTCACTGCTAAAAGACGTGGTCAGCTTGCTATAATTGATGGAACCATGAGTTCTGCTCTCTAATATAGAACAACATCCAGTCTTTGGGCTGTGATCTGAAGCTCAAGTGTAAATGGGTTATACAACACAAAAGACCCAATGCACAAGGCCAGGTCCACCTCTGAATGGATTAAAGTTTTGGAGGGGCCTAGTCACAGTCCTGACTTAAACTCTTAAGGACCTTAAAAGGGGCAGTTCTTGCTCAATATGGCTAAATTAAAGTAAATCTACAAAGAAGGGTAGAAGTTATTAGGGTTAGGGAACACTTACACATAGTTAATGTAGATGTTACAAAACTTTTCTTCAATAAAGAAAATTATTTTTTGTGAGGATCTGAAACCACGTAGTGACAAATATGCAAAAATGGAGAAAAATATGAGGACGTAAATACTTATTCACTGCACTGTAGCTTGTAAGGTCAATATTTGAAAACAATGTTTTAAAGGATATAAGTACTAATCCTTGGATGATTTATCCAGATGATGGCACTCAGGAGTTTTTCCTCTCAGTTTTCCTGAAATGTATTGTTTTCCATCTCTCTCTCTCTCCGTGACGTGTGCTGTGAGTGTAAGAACACAGGAAGTTGATTGTTGAACGCATTGCTCAGTCAGTCAGTCATTACGGGGACAGTATGGAGTTCAGGTCTCTCTCTGTGATACTCTGTGAGTAAATGTTCTCTATGTCTTCATTAGAGTGAGAGCTGCTGTATGAAGTTGTTAATATTCAGTCTGAGGGCTCTGAGATGATCAGCTTCTGTGTGATTCAGTAACTGTATGTAGTTCAGATGGTTTACAAGCTTTTCTGTCATGCTGAATTCAGAGTGTGGAGATGCTTTTATAAAGCATTACTGTGGCATCCAATATACACTCACCGGCCACTTTATTAGGTACATCTTTTCAATGCTTGTTAACACAAATAGCTAATTAGCCAATCACATGGCTGCAACTCAATGCATTTATGCATGTAGAGGTGGTCAAGACAACTTGCTGAAGTGCAGACTGAGCATCAGAACGGGGAAGAAAGGGGATTTAAGCGACTTTGAACGTGGCGTGATTGTTGGTGCCAGTCGGGCTGGTCTGAGTATTTAAGAAACTGCTGATCTACTTTGATTTTCACGCACAACCATCTCCAGGGTTTACAGAGAATGGTCCAAAAAAGAGGAAATATACAATGAGCGGACGAAAATGCCTTGATGTGAGAGGTCAGAGGAGAATGGGCAGACTGGTTTGAGATGATAGAAAGGCAACAGTAACTCAAATAACCAATCAAAATCTCTGAGGAATATTTCCAAAACCTTGTTGAAAGTATGCCACGAAGAATTAAGGCAGTTCTGAAGGCCAAAGGGGGTCCAACCTTTAACTTGCAAGGTGTTCCTAATAAAGTGGGCAGTGAGTAATCTGTATTGATATTTAAAATGGATCATTTGGAGATTGGAACTTGAGTATTGATTACCGATCAAGTTTTCAGGTCTTCAAGTCTGTGTTCATCTCGTTATTTCCTTCATTATTTAAAAGACCAATATTGGTACTATGCCGAGACCACAAACATTCTGGAACTTGTTGCAGCATCTCCTCTCTCAGAGTCCGAGTCCATCTTAGCACTGCAAATTGACTCATGATTCATCTGCACAGTTTGTGGCTGTCCCGGTCCTTGAGCAGAGATCATAATCTAAATAAATTGCAGATCCTCACTTCTCCAAATGGCAAAATTCACTTTTACCGGTACAAAAACAGCTTCCTCTGCTTCTGCCATTATTTCTCCTACATGCTTCTGCTCATATCCCTCAGATACCAACAAAGTCACATGTGGCACGCTCTTCTCAAGATCAAACTCTTGATGCAAATAATCACCTCTAACTATATTCATAGCTGCTCCTTGTGGTCTCAAAATTATGGAGCACGAACGTTGAACTTACTTTGGTTGAGAACATAACCAATCCTGTGAGTTCGATTGGGCATCATTCTTGAAATACTTGAGCGTGCAGTGGAATGGATACTCCGGAAGCTTCACATCAGGCATATTTGCTACAATAAACTACACACAACTTAGCTGGCTCCAAAAAATCTGCACTAAGATTTCCAGTCCAAAATACTAAAGAAGCTTCAGTCTCTGTTGTCATGAATAACTTGTCAACAATATCATTTGGCACTTCCACCAGACAGCCGTCTTTATTGTACAGTTTAATCTACACGAAGCATCTCTTCCCAAAAGTGCAATAGGTTTATGTTCTGACACTAATATGGGTATTTTAGTCTTCAGATTTTTATAGCAGAGCTCAACTGGTTCAGTAAGAAGAATCAGCTGTTTCACTCCCTCTAACCCGATTGTTAGAATCCATTGACCAGACATGGGGAGACGTATAGCATTTTCAGGCTGAATACAGGTGAAAGCAGCTCCGCTAGTTGGTTCTCCAGTGCCTTTCAGCTTTCTGATCTGGTAGATTTATCCACGTATGAAAGGCATTGGTCTATAAATCTTTCAACCTCTCAAAGCCCTCCTTTTGTCCTCTTCTATTCTGGTACTGGAAAAAACCCTCTCCAAGTCAAAGGACCCTTACTCTGAGTCTCCATCGCTGTCTCTGTTCTCACTTTCGTTAGAGCCATCATCTCCTGAATCCTCTTTCCTCCATATTTTATCTCTCTCTCTTCCACTCTAACCAACCACAAGGATTCAGTATCTTATAAGCCCACTAGGTCCAATGAGCCACTCAATATGATTTGCTAGTTATTATTATTTACTACTACTACTACTACTACTACTACTACTACTACTACTACAACATAAATCTTCCAATAGTATATCATGACCCACAGATTGTATTTCCTAGTACTATTTTCTTTGATTTATTTAAATATTTATTATTATAAATACTTTTACGTTACATTTTTCTTTACCCACATACACAAAATATCCTCACTGATCTCCACACACACGGAACAAGCTGTGAAAAGTTGACACATACACACACACACCTGGAACAAGCACCTCACACACACACTGGCCAAGTCTAGTGGCAGTAATACAACAGCAAAATGGCAGGCTAAACTTGATGCCTTCGATGGTTCAACAGGCAACTGGATGATGTATATTGAGAGGATTGAACAATATTTTGAGGCAAATGATATGTCTGTGTTGATCAGTGCAATGGGAGGAAACGCTTACAGCTTGTTGAGAAACTTACCGGCACCGGACAAGCCTGCAGAACTCAGCTTCAGTAAAATTGTGGAGACCATGCAAAACCACTCGTGTCCAAAGCCCTTGCTAATCGTGGAACGTTTTCGGTTGCATAAGCGTAATCAGAACGAGGGAGAGTCTGTTTCAGCATATGTGGCTGAACTAAAGGAACTGTCTGAATATTGTGAATTCGGTGATGGGCTTAGTGATGCACTAAGAGATCGCTTAGTTTGTGAACTCACCAAGAGAGAGCAGTGGAACTTGCTTTTTCAATGGAAGCCGCTGCTAGAGATGCTACAGAGCTGCAGTCAGGAGCAAAAGTAAGTGTACACAAACTTTACTCAAAACTAAGTGCAGTAGGACCAAGTGAACAGTGTTATCGCTGTGGCAGAGACTGCCACGCAGCAGCTGAGTGCAGATTTAAAGCAGAAAAACGTAGGAAGTGTAACAAGGTTGGTCGCATCCAAAGGTCTTGTTGGCCAGTGAAAAATAAAAACCACAGTAACGACAGAGACACGGTTAAGAAAACCAGACAAAATTTCACAAAACATTCAGAAGTGCATGCTGTGGATCAGCACTTGAATAGTGATGATGACATAGGACTAGGCAGCCTGGACATTTCTCAAGTGAAAGTAGACAGAAAACCACCAATATGGCTCACCCCTGAAGTAAATGGGAAAATGGAACTAGATACTGGGTTTGCAGTATCTGTTATTTCCCAGAGTGAATATGAGCAGTGTTTCAAGGGCACTGCACTGAAGCCATCTGATATCCATCAGAAGACTTACACAGGAGAAAGGATCACACCAGTGGGTGTTATGCCTGTGAATGTGAAGTACCAGAACCAACAGAGTATGCTGAATCTGTATGTAGTCAAATCACATGGACCGGCACTCTTTGGCCGAGATAGGCTGAAACAAATACAATTGGATTGGAGATCCATCTACAGCATATGCACCATTCCCGCCACAGAGGTGTCCACAGAAACAGAACTGAAAAGGGTCCTGGAAAGTGCAGCAGATGTTTTCCAAGATGGAATAGGCACACTCAAGCACATCAAGGGCAAAATTGATCTGAATGAAAATGTGTCACCAAAACTTTACAATGCTAGACCTGTTCCTTACTTCATAAGAGAAAAAGTAGCAAGTGAGTTGGATCGTATGGAAGCAGAAGGAATTTTGTCAAAAGTGGACTGGAGCCCATGGGCAACACCAATAGTACCTGTCACCAAGAAAAATGAAGCTGTTCGAGTGTGTGGAGATTTCAAAGTTTCCATTAATCCTGTGCTAAAAGCGGAGCAATACCCACTTCCCAGAATTGATGACATTTTTGCTAATCTATCTAGAGGGCAACATTTCTCCAAGATTGACTTGGCTGAGGCTTATCTCCAAATGGAAATAGAGGAGGAATCCACGGTGTATCTTACTATAAACACACACAAGGGCCTCTATCGTTTCAATAGGCTTGTTTTCAGTATTGCGTCAGCACCAGCACTTTGGCAGAGGGCAATGGATCAGGTGCTTCAGGGCTGTCCTGGCAGGTAGTGTTGCTTGGATGACATCATTGTGACAGGAGAAAATGCACAGAAGCATCTTCAGAAACTAAAAACAACACTGGCAAGGCTTGCAGAGTATGCACTGAGGGCTCGTCGTGACAAGTGCAAGTTTTTCAAGCCCAGTATCACTTGTCAGACGAACGGTGCAGGGGAAACAGCTGCAATAAGATGCAAGTGTCTGCAGAGAAGCTCGTCACTTCTTAGTTGGCCAAACTGTCCTGGCAAGAGATTACAGAGGTAATCAAAAATGGATATCCGGTACGATTGCAGCATGCACAGGACCACTCTCTTACACCGTTGAGGTTGCACCAGGAGTCATATGGAGATGACACATTGATCAGAGGGAGACTCCGACCGATAGTTGAACCTCAGATTGAGGAGGAACAATGTGAACAATGGACCAGCTTTTCACCCTCTCACTGTTTGTTGAGGGGGCATGGGAGTTTGCCAACCCAGTCTACATGTGTTTTGTGGACTTGAAGAAGGCTTATGACCATGTTCCTTGAGATATCTGGGAGTTCCTTCGGGAGTATGGGGTGCCGGGGCTACTACTCTGGGCCATCCAATCTCTGTACTCCCGGAGTGAGAGCTGTGTCCGTATACTCTTCCTCTTTGGCTCTCAACAAAGGCGGTCGCACTTTCTCCCTCTCCTCTCCCTTATCTCTCCTGCTTTGCTTCTGTGTCTAGTCTACTGTCTGAGCTCTTTACTGAGAGACTCTCTCCGCGCTGTTCTTCAAACCTAAAAAATGGATTTGATCAAATGGTATCTCAACGCAATTGACACCATCTTCTCGATGAGAAGTTCTGGTTCGGGGGAACCAGCCTGTCCTGCCGGAATGTTTGCAGCTGGCTACATGATGGACGCATGGGAGAGGTGGCATGTCGTGTGCCTGGTGGCTCTCTCCGTGGAGGATATTGAGGACGTCTACCTATTCGGAACCATGATCACAGGCGTTTTGCTGATTGGATTAGGCATTGCCCTAGTGTATAGAAAAATTCGCAGAATGGGGGCAGCTGTCCACGGCCCCTTGAAGCTGCCCGACATGATTGACGTGGTGGGCAGAGCTGTCAACACTCAGACTTTGACTAAGTCTTACCCTGGATAACATCGTGGAGAAGTTGGCGGCTTTGCAAAGGAAAATGGATCGTTGGAGTGACCACAATGGACTTGGTGAGTTACCATAAAAACTATGGCTACTTGCTCGAAGCCTGCAAAACCTTCTTATTTGCTTTCGGCTCCCCGTATCAGCGCGGGCCTTGGCCTTGGCTGGTACATCAGATCTCCCCCAGAGGAACACTGCTGCGAGACGCTCTCTTTATCCTCCTCCACTTCCCTGGATCTGCTGATTGTTGACTCTGCCTGGGCCCGATCAAGGTTGTCTCCATGGCAATTTTGCTATGTTATCGCCATACCACCCTGCGAACTGAGATACCTGGACTGGGATGCCGAGCAGGGCGCCTTCTTCAGGCCCTTATCCCGTTGCAAGTCATGGACTCTGTGTGTGTGGAACTGTGTGCTAATGCTGAGGTGTTTTTTTCTCTCTGTTCCCAGACTGAGTTTCCTTAGGAACTGGGGGCTGGGGGGGGGTCGTCTCCTCCCTCACCCAATGTATTCTTTTTCTCTGTAGTTTTTCCATTATTCCTGTCTTCCTGTCCTGTCTCCCCCCTTGTCACATTGTATGTGCTTGGACGGGTTGATCAAAATTTCGCTGGTTACTTTGGTGACTATGTGACAATAAAGGCTTCATTCATTCATTCATACTCGGCCGTAAGTCAGACTCTTTCAGTGTTAGGGCACAACCCTGGCAGAGTCCAACGCTATCTCCACTCTTGTTTGTGATATTCATGGACAGAGTGTCAGGGCATAGCCAGGGTCAGGAGGGCAATATGTGCGGAGGCCGGAAGGCGGCATCTCTGCTATTTGCAGATGATGTTCTTTTGGAAGAAACACATGGATGCCTCCAGTGCTCGCTGGAGCAGTTTGCAGCTGAGTGTGAAGCGGTTGGTATGCGGCACCTCCAAGTCTGAGTCCATGGTCTTGGCCCAGAAAAGGATGGTATGCACACTCCAGGTAAGGGGAAAGGACCTGCTCCAGGTGGAGGAGTTTAAGTATCTTGGGGTCTTGTTCACGAGTGATGGGAAGCGGCATCGTGAGATCGGCTGCAGGCTGGGACAGGCGGCAGCAGTAATGCGGTCACTGTACTGGACTGTAGTGGTGAAGAGGGAACTGAGCCATAAGGCAAAGCTCTCGTTTACCGGTCGGTGTACATCCCGACCCTCACCTATGGCCATGAGCTGTGGGTAATGACCGAAAGAACGAGATGGCGAATACAAGCGGACGGAAATGAGCTTTCTCCATCGGGTGGCAGGCTACACGCTATGTGATAGAGTGAGGAGCTCAGTCATCCGAGAAAAGCCGCTACTCCTACATATTGAGAGGAGCCAGCTGAGGTGGTTCAGGCATCTGATCCGGATGCCCCCTGGACGCCTTCCGGTGGGGGTGTTCCAGGCACAGCCTACCAGGACAAGACCCCGGGGTCGTCCTAGGACCTGCTGGAGGGATTATATCTCCAAGTTGGCCTGGGAGCGGCTTGGGGTCCCCAGGAATGAGCTGGATGAATTTGCGGTGGACAGGGTCATCTGGGAGTCTCTGCTCTCCCAGCTGCTACCACGACCCTATCTGGACTAGCGGTCAACGATGATGATGACGGCGACATTGATCAGCTGAGGAGGACACAGATGCCCATTAGTAAAAAGTCATCTGAGGTGTTCATAGCGCCTCCTGCTGTTCCAGAGCTGTCTACACCTGAGGAGTTACACACTCCAACAACAGAGACACCCGCACCTGCTTCATCTCCAAAGCAGACTGACTGTGTTGGCAATAAAAGGCACTACCCCATTAGGGATAGGAAGGCCCCAGAACACTTGGACCTTCAGTGGACATTTTTAAAGAAAAGAAAAAGAAAAGAAGCAGGAGTGTAACTCCCTCCAAGTTGAAAAACGGACACAAGGCGTTCCTGATTTTTACTGGCATTTAATCGGACACAGGTGTCACTAACGATGCCGTGAGAACTGTACAAACATAAAATAATACATTTTCATACAGTAAGGGATTCTCTTAGAGAATAGACAATAAGAATATGATTCAACAACATAAAATATTCACAAATCAGTGGCTTGACTTACAAACAACATCAGTAAATTCTGTATAGTCCTTGAGGCCACGTAATTTGCGACGTAATTGGCCACGTAAGCAACTTGACAAGTCTTTCACAGATAAACATCTTATTTCCGATACACACACATTAAAATACAAATTGCATACCTCATTGGCCGCATTAACTTGAAAGGGTTAACAAAAACACATCTCGGAATGTCTTCTTTAACCAAGAGTCAAACTTCGCCGCACGCTTCTCCAAATCTCTAGCGTACGGAGAAAAAAAGAAAACACGTTGCCCTCTACCGAGTGTAGCGTGTAACTGAAAATATCGCTCTATCCCAAACAGCAAATTAAACATTGGTTCCACCCTGGAAACACTTGTAGAACCTTTAAACGTGCAATTTTTAACGATACATATTACAATCAGATTTTAATAAACATACATTATTTTACCTTACTTGAACTTATTTATTGTTACTTCAATCATGAATTTAACAAACTGTATGACTGCCACTGACGGCAGCCACACTCCCACCAAATCACTGGTGATTTCCAACTAAACCTGAATGCAAAGGAAAAATAAAAATGTAAATGATGTCTTAGATCTAACAAACTATTGTTCTGCACTATTCAGCTTCAAGTAGAGTAACTGTTTTGTGAATAGACCTCTCAAGGTATACTGGCTTGTTAACTCTTTTTCCTTGGTCATCCAGTGCTGCATCACTCATTAACAGCTCGAGTTTCCTAATGACTCCATCTTCACTAGGGTACACTTTAGTGATTTTAGCCAGCTTCCACTCATTTCTGGGTAGACTATTGTCCATCAGAATCACAATATCATTGACCTTGGCATTTCTCTGTGTCTTGTACCATTTGTTTCTCTGCTGAAGATTCAGCAAGTATTCCCTTTTCCATCTGGTCCAAAATTCATTGGCCAAGTATTGCACCTTGCGCCACCTTTTGCGAAGATAAAGGTCTTCTTTCACAAACTCACCAGGTGGTGGCAAGACCACTGAAGACTTCATAGTCAGGATGTGATTCGGTGTAAGAAGTTGTGGAGAACTGGGATCATTGAGCAGGTGAGTTGTTAATGGTCTACTATTTATGATCGCCATAACTTCATAAAGGTATGTACGCAAGGATGAAGTGTCAAGTCTTTTGGACGAATGATCTAGGATGGACGTCAGCACACTCCTTATCGTCCTGATCTGCCTTTCCCAGGCTCCACCCATATGGCTAGCAGATGCTGGGTTCATGACAAATTCACAACCTAATTGTTTTAGGCCTTCTTGGTCCATTTTCTTTACAGATTCCAAGAACTCTTGTCTTGCTCCAGCAAAGTTGGTTCCCTGATCTGATCGAAGCTGCCGAACATTTCCACGAATGGCAATCAATGTTCGCAGAGCATTAATAAAAGCGTCAGTTGTCATGTCATCAAGTAGCTCTATGTGCACAGCACGAGAGCACAGGCAAGTGAAGAGTAGACCATAGCGTTTAAGTTCCTTTCTTCCCTCCTTAATGTAAAATGGGCCGAAGCAGTCCATTCCACAATAGGCAAAAGGAGGCGCTGTTTCAACTCTTTCACGTGGTAAATCTGCCATTCTTTGAGCTTCAGCATTTCTTCGGAACTTTCTACATTTGACACATTTGTGAATGTAGGAAGACACAGCATGACTGCAGCCTACTATCCAAATGCCGTTTGATCGTAACTCATTCAAGGTCATCCCACGTCCCTGGTGATGAACGTTTTGATGAAAGTGTCCAATCAGTAATTGTGATATGTGGGTTTTGCTTGGCAAGATTGCTGGATGTTTAATGTGTGCATGTAAATCAGAGCGCTCCAGCCGACCTCCTACTCTGAGCACACCCATTTCATCCAAGAAAGGATTCAGTTTGTGCAGCCTATTTGTGCTGTCCCTTGTTATCTCCTTCTTGGATTTTAGATCTTTGATTTCTTCAGAAAACACTTCCTTTTGGGCGGTAGATATGATGAAAAGCTCCGCCTCTTTTCTTTCCTCAAGACTGGTGACTTCGTTGGTTCTAGACACCAGACCCTTGACCTCCTTGACGCATCGCATGAGTCGTGCAATGGCTTTAACTAGTCTTGTCCAGCTTGAGAACTTTAAGAAATGATTAAGCAGCGAATCTTCTGTCGTCAGTGTCTTATGGACGAAGGTTTTGCGAAGTTCTGGATCTTCAGCTCCCAACTCTCCCACCTTATCATCATAAGCAGGAAGTTTGCTATGCCAGAGAAAATCTGGACCAGTGAGCCAGTTGGAAGTAATTAGTCCCTTTGCTGTCAAACCCCGTGATGCGTGATCAGCAGGGTTGTCCTCAGAGGACACGTATCTCCACTGATCTGGATCGGAACCTTCTTGTATACGTTGAATACGATTGGCCACAAATATGTGAAACCGTCTAGCATCATTGTTAATGTATCCAAGAACGACTTTCGAGTCCGTCCAGAAGAATTCTTGGGCTTGAACTTCCATTTCCCTTTTAAGCAGGTCACTAGTTCGTACAGCAATAACAGCAGCTGACAGCTCAAGCCTGGGTATTGTGGTGACCCTTGTAGGAGTCACCCTGGCCTTGCCAATAACTAGGGAACAGCAGACTTGGTTTGATACACTGATTGCTCTCAAGTAAGAACATTCACCATAACCTTTAACACTTGCATCTGAGAAATGATGCAATTCATATCTTTCAACTTTCTCAAACCCTTCTGGGAGATAACATCTTTGAATCTTAATGTCAGTCAGATTCTTAAGATCCAACAGCCAAGACTCCCACCGTGGTTTGAGATCTTCTGACAATGGCTCGTCCCATCCAATCTTGTCTCGACACATCTCTTGGAGTATTTGCTTCCCGACCAGAATAAATGGTGCCACAAACCCAAGAGGGTCATAGATGGATGCCACAGTTGATAAAACTCCTCTTCTAGAGAGTGGGCGTTCATCCACAATCACTCTGAAGTGGAACTGGTCTGAAACAACACACCATTTGATTCCCAAAGCTCTCTCAATTTGTGACCCTCCAAGCGCCATGTCGCGGTTTCTTACTGAATCTGCACATTCCTCCTCCGGAATGGATGCAAGGACATCATGGTTGTTGGAAACAAACTTGTGAATTCTCAGTTTGCCAGCACTGCTGAGTTCCCTTGCTTCTTTCACCAACCTTATAGCTTCGTCTTTGGTTGCAACACTTGTCAGTCCATCATCAACATAAAAATTTCGTTCGATGAACTGAATAGTTGTTTCACTGTAATGACCTTGCCCTTGGGCAGCGACATGCTTCAACCCAAAGTTTGCACAACCAGGCGACGACGCAGCTCCAAATAGATGTACTCGCATGCGATAGACTGATGGTTGGGCCTGGAAATTTCCACCATCCCACCAGAGAAATCTCAAGTAGTCCTGGTCCTCTGGTTTGACGTGAAATTGATGGAACATGCGCTCGATATCGCACATTATGGCGACTTGTCCCTTACGAAAGCGGCAGAGAACACCTATCAGGCTGTTTGTTAATTCTGGTCCCGTGAGCAAATAGTCATTTAATGACACACCATCAAACCTTGCCGAGCAGTCGAACACGACCCGTATTTTTCCTGGTTTGTATGGGTGGTACACTCCGTGATGTGGAATGTACCACGCAGGACTGCTGTTGATTTCTTCTTCTGGGACCTTTTCTGCATCCCCATTTGTTATGATTTCATTCATAAAGATTGTGTAGTCCTTTTGGTATTGCTTATCTCTTTCAAATCTCCGTTTCAAGCATCTGAGCCTGTGAACTGCACACACCTTATTATCTGGGAGGTTTGGTCGATCCGTTTTGAAGGGGAGTGGCATTTCACAGTGGCCATTCGCTTTAATTTTGATTCCTTCTTCCATTATGGTTATGAAACGCAAATCTTCCTGAGATAACTTTGCGTCTTCAACTCTTCTCTCACTGAAGTCAGACTCCAGCAGTCTCAACACATCTGGTGGAGAAATGAACTCTTTGACCTGAGTTCGGTATATGTATTTCACTTCGGTTGTGAGGTTCTTAGATGTTTGGAGTTGAGGTTTCACGAACTTCGTGATGATCTTGTGACTGCTCCCAATGGCATCACCATAGTCGACACATGGGCTAACACAACCGACTATGCTCCATCCAAGATCTGTTTTTTGAGCAAATGGCTCATTGTCTTTACCTGGTACAACTTCTCGGGCTAACAACGCCTGTGGGCAGTTGTAACCTATGAGCAGTCCTACATCACACTCAATCAATGGCGCGATCTCCTCCACAAGATGCTCTAAGTGTCGCCATGCTCTTGCAGTTTTTGGTGTCGGAATATGACTTAGATTAGCGGGAATGAACTCTCTTGAATAGGTTACAGGGAGAGAGATCTTCTTTGATGAATAGAAACCTCTCACCTGCAGTCCAACTAACCTCTGACTTGGGATAATTGTATTTCTGGATGAAAGTGTGGAGAGTTTTAACTGCACAGGTTCTCCTTTCATTTCCAGAACTTCTGCCTTATCTTGCATGATGAATGTGGTATCGCTTTGGTTATCAAGAAGCGCATATACAAGAATTTCATTCTCTGGATTATTTGATGTGGATAACCACACTGGAACAACTGTAGAGGAGTACATGCTGTCCATGCCTTGCACCACTCTGTTGGATGTAGCTTCATTTGAGGGTTCAGTGGTGTGTTTGTGCTCTGTTCTTTCCCTTGACTTATTATTTTCAGAGTGTTTTACATTTTCCCGGTGTTCATCACTGCCCCTTTCCTTTCTGTTTGCCCTTTCACGATCTTCATGTAAACATGTTGGATGTTTTCCTTTACATGTTTCACAAAGGCTTCTTCTTTTGCAGTCCTTTGAACGATGTCCTAGTTGTAAACATCCAAAACATAATTTTTTTTGTTTGGACAAACTTGAGACGTTCTTGAACCGGTTTTTCATTGAATTTCCAACATTTCTGAATGCCATGATTTTGTTTTTCACAGAAGACGCACCCTTTGAGTTCTGCATTTTCTTCAGAGTTGCTTAAAAGCACCTTTGCACCGACATTTCGTGTCTTTGTTGTCTTTACCCTTTCACCATCACTAGACTTCAAGGCATGAAGAGAAGTCACTGGGTTGCAAGCTATTTTTGCTTCCTTTGTGATGAATTCCACAAACTGACTGAATGTAGGAAATTCATTGCAAGTTTCTTCGATCTCGATCACCTTTCTGTTCCAACTGGCTACCAGCCAATCAGGAAGCTTTGTGAGAAGCTTTTGATTTTCATCACAGGTGTTCAATACTTCTAGACCTTTAATCTGAGACACTGCAGCCCAGCAGCCCCTAAGGAAGTCTGAAAAATCTCTCAACTCAACACTGTCTCTGGGTCCTATTTTGGGCCATGATGCAAGCTTATCCTTAAAGGCTTTAGCTATCACAAATGAGCTTCCAAATCTTTCTTCCGGGATTCCATGCGGAATCATAAGCTGCATCTGTTCCCAATAGAAAATAACTCTCAATGGCCTTTCTTGCAGGTCCACCAACATATTTACGAAGGTAATAGACCCTTTCGTTTACTGGAATGTTTTTCCTGCCTATTAGAGTTTGAAATGACATCTTCCAGTCTTTGAATCTTAGAGGGTCTCCAGTAAAAACAGAAGGTTCAGGTACTGGAAGACGGCTCACATTAATAGACTCTGCTATTGCTTCAGCAAGGACTGCAGTACTGTCTGCTTGGTATGTCACAGGAGGCTCATGAGGACTTCCTTTAGCTCCTGTCGATCGGTGTGGCTCAGCTGCACAGTTATGAAGCAACTCTGCTATTTCTTCATCTGAGCTTACTTCTTGTTCGTAAACTTCTAGCCGTGCCCTGGCTGCACTCAACTTCTTAACAGTCTGAAGTCGCTCTATTTGTCTGCGTTTCTCTTCCAGTGCTTTCTTTCTTATCACATTTTCTTCCTCTTGTAATGCAATCTTCTTTCTATTTTCTTCTTCAAGACTTTCAAGTTCTCGTTGTTCACTTTCTATCTCTTGCAGGACCTTTAGAGCAGCCTGTGTAGCAGCTAGCTCTGCTGCAGCTTCCTGTCTCTTAACAGAGGACAGGCTTGACTGACGTGACTTAATGCTTGAACCACTTGCAGAGCTTAAACCTCGAGAGCCTTTACTTGTGCCTGAAGAAGCTGATGAGAACACAGAACCAGACTCAGGCCAGACAAAATCCTCTGTCTGGACATCTTTGGCATCCTTGTTGTGAAGATAAGTGGATGCATTTTCCAAGATTATTTTTGATACAGCGTCACAGGTGTCAGCTCTGCGACGGATCTCACTGCCTGGGGGAGCACATTTGCGCAGTTCTTCATAGCTATGTTTCACATCTGCTGATGCACAACGTATCTTAGTCATCAACTCCTGCACAACCTCAATAGAGGGAGTTCCCTTTATCACTTTCTTAGCTTGCTTGGCAGTCACTTTCCATTTATCATAAGTAATGGTAAAACGATCCTGCAGTTTTTTTTATTTATTATCATGCTGTTCTTGAGCCTTTTCAGTAAGCTTTCGAGCTCTCTGGCTTCTTCTTAACTCCTCTTCAGTTTCAGGTGACTGCTGTGTGTCTGCGCCATTACTATCTTTAAGTAAGTCTCCATTCTTAGTTTCATTTTCAGTCATTTGCTCCATTTTGCAATGTTTACTTCTTACTTGGACCCAAATAATTTATAGCTATATTTTGACAGACTTGTGGCTTAACAACTGACCAGCTCAACCAACAAAAATATTAATAGCTACAAGCTTAATCTTGCCCTTAGATAAACTTGTCTGAGAGCATTAAGAATGGATAAAGATAAGGATTTTTCACAGAACCTTAAATCTTAAGAAAACATCCGAATGAATATCAGCTTAAATAACACAAATGTGATGAACTGTTTCTAGAACCAACACCATATGAAACTGAGCACTTAATTGTATAACACCTTTAGCATCCAAATGACAGAAAAATGCCAAATGACTTCACCTACAAAATCTTAGACAGAACCTTGAACTTGAAGAAAATGTGCAGAGCACCAGATTACTTAATTTCAGCACTTGCAGTGTCTCCTTAAAGTAATTAACAAAGTTGATCCACTTCTTAAACATTTAACTTGTTTTAAATGTATCACTTGTTGGACCATCAATGTAAACTTCAAACTGCTCGCTGCGTAGTTTGCTTGTGTTGCACAGTCTTATCTGTCTGATGCTAGAGTGCGATGAATCTTCTTCGCTGCTCAGTGGATGGAAGGCACAGTTCCTTGTCTCCTCGCCTCATGTCGAGCAGACTGAGTTCTCACTGTAACTCCCTCCAAGTTGAAAAACGGACACAAGGCATTCCTGATTTTTACTGGCATTTAATCGGACACAGGTGTCACTAACGATGCCGTGAGAACTGTACAAACATAAAATAATACATTTTCATACAGTAAGGGATTCTCTTAGAGAATAGACAATAAGAATATGATTCAACAACATAAAATATTCACAAATCAGTGGCTTGACTTACAAACAACATCAGTAAATTCTGTATAGTCCTTGAGGCCACGTAACTAACAGAAACTTGACAAGTCTTTCACAGATAAACATCTTATTTCCGATACACACACATTAAAATACAAATTGCATACCTCATTGGCCGCATTAACTTGAAAGGGTTAACAAAAACACATCTCGGAATGTCTTCTTTAACCAAGAGTCAAACTTCGCCGCACGCTTCTCCAAATCTCTAGCGTACGGAGAAAAAAAGAAAACACGTTGCCCTCTACCGAGTGTAGCGTGTAACTGAAAATATCGCTCTATCCCAAACAGCAAATTAAACATTGGTTCCACCCTGGAAACACTTGTAGAACCTTTAAACGTGCAATTTTTAACGATACATATTACAATCAGATTTTAATAAACATACATTATTTTACCTTACTTGAACTTATTTATTGTTACTTCAATCATGAATTTAACAAACTGTATGACTGCCACTGACGGCAGCCACAAGGAGAGAGAGTTGTTTCACGTGTATATAGTTTATGAAATTATATATCAAACACACACACACACAAAAAGAGAGAAACATTTTACATAATGATGTTGTACATTGTGCAGGGAGGAGTGTTGTGTATTGTGTTGCAGTTCAGTAAGACTCATTTTGAAGTAAGTATCCTCCCGCCCTCTTATGTTGTTGCACGCTGCAAAAAGTGAGTTAGTAAAGAAACAGACGAGCTGCTCCGCGCTGCCTCCTCGGCCTCATTTATTTACTAGTGTTGTATGAAGACGCTGATCACCAGCATATAAACAAACTACAAAGTACACCATTGATTTTTTTTCCATTCTACACCTCCAGTTCCTTAGAACTGACCCGAAATTCACAAAGTGATTTTTCCAGGATTTTAGGCCCGTCTAAAACCGCCTCCCAGAGGGCTTTAGTCCAAAACTGCGGCGTCTCTTTAACTCTTATTCTCTCTTTTTCTTTATTCCTATTTCTCTTTTATTCTTCACTGTTATGTTCTCATTTCTCTTTATTTCCCTATTATCTCTTTACTTTTCCTCTTCTCCATTTTCTTTATCTTCTCTTGTTTCTCTTCACTTTTATCTCTCCATCTTCTTTATTTTCTCTTTTGTACTCTCCCCTATTGCGGTGTTTTACAACGCAATAAAATCAACTTCAACGTCAACACTGCAGTAACACTGACGTGGTGGTGTGTGAGTGGATGTACGCTACAGCTACTAGCTACTAGCTACTATGATTTCTAGCTTCAAAAAGTA
This sequence comes from Pygocentrus nattereri, assembly GCF_015220715.1. Classification (NCBI taxonomy): domain Eukaryota; kingdom Metazoa; phylum Chordata; class Actinopteri; order Characiformes; family Serrasalmidae; genus Pygocentrus; species Pygocentrus nattereri. The sequence goes on along the minus strand of NC_051212.1, from coordinate 15,203,725 downwards.
GTGCGCTACTTAGCTACTCCCCCATCCCTGGGTATATGCAGCAGTCTTAATGCACTTCGAATGAGCTGCAGGTGTGTGGGAGAAGAGGACAGGAGGCAGAGCCAAGTCAGTCCCTCAGAGGAGAGGAGACATGACAGAACCATGCCTCTACAAGTGCTACTGAAGTGCAAAGATGGTGGGTCTGGACCATGAGGAGGCACGGTCCCAGCCAACAAGTCCAGAGGAACGGGCAATCCATTAACTGGATCAGATGGGACAGGAGCAGCACTGTAGACTGGTAGAGTCAGTCACTAGGAAACCAGGTCTGGAGAATTTATCCTAAAAGCGGGCACTGGAGCAGCTCAGGAAGCCAGCACTGCAACATGAGGAGCCCTCCACAGGAGCTACAAGCCAAAAAACTGACAATGGAGTGCCTTGGTAAACCAGCACCAGATCAGGAGCTCAGCACAGATCATGACAGCGAAACAACTTTAGCAGCTCTCGGATCCACTCGAGGTGTAGGAACAGGACCATAAGCGACAACAGAAACAGAAGCCACCCAGGTCACAGGAACAGGAGACACATGGACTAGTGTGTTAGAAGACACGGAGACCAAAGTCACGTTAGGAGATGCTGAGACCATGGGCAGGGTTAGGAAACTCTGAGGCCTTGCGGTCAAGGAGCTTGGAGGTTGTACTGAAATCCTCGGGTGCAGGCTAAGCCGTTCTGCTGGAACGTGCTGCAATGTCCAGGGAGCCAAGTGGCCTGCTGTTATGTCCACGGAACCAGGCAGGCTGCCACGACATCCACAGAGCCAGGCAGGCCTGCGGCGATAGAGCTCTACTCTGTCTTCTTAGCAATCTCCAAAACAGTAGGCAGAACTTTTAGACCTTCTGCCACAGAGGACCCCGCATCCACTGTGTCCCCATCACCCCACCTGGCAAAACTGGTGAGATATCCATACAGCCCCCCCATACCACAACCCCCCAAAAGGAATTTCCTGTAGAAACCTCCTCCTCCTCGGGCAGTGGGTCAAAAGTAGACTAGAAGAGACCCCAGAATTTCAATGATTTCTCCAGTGACACACATGACCCTTTGCACTCTGTAATAATCTGTGAGTAAATGTTCTCTGTGTCTTCATCAGTGTGAGAGCTGCTGTATCAAGTTGTTACTGTGCTTCTGTGTGTTTTGGTCGTAAATGTCCTTCGGGATCAATAATCTATCTATCTATCTATCTATCTATCTATCTATCTATCTATCTATCTATCTATCTATCTATCTATCTATCTATCTATCTATCTATCTATCTATCTATCTATCTATCTATCTATCTATCTATCTATCTATCTATCTATCTATCTATCTATCTCTTACGTATCTTCAGTGTCCCTCCACAAATGCTGGCATCCCTGCTAATCATGAGCAACATGACCTGTAAAAACAATTACTTTATGATTTATTCAAAATATTACCAAAAATCTTCTCTATTTAAGATCTAATCATTCAAAGAAAAATGAAATCTAATGTAAAAAAAATTCTGAAATCCATGTGTGCCACAATTATTGACACCCCTAGAAATCTAAATGAAGTTTATTCTCATTCATATTTCATGTTTTAAAGTGCACCTGCGTGCACCTGAACACTTAAATGATCAGCCTTTGCTTCCTGTTTCACTGGGGAATATACAGGAGGTGAAACACAGTCATCAGTCACTTTGAGAAAGAGAATCCAGCAACAATGTGCAACAAAATGTTGTTGAGCTCCACCAAATCAGGAAATGACTACAAAGAATTAGCTTAACAGTTGTTGCCTATATTCACCATCATGGAAATAATTAAGAAGAAAACAACAATACAAAAAATAGCCATGCAGAAACTTTTCATCTGCACTGTGAAGCGTGATGGTGGATCTGTAATCCAGTGGGGCCGTTTTTCTTCCAAAGGCCCTGGACAATAATTTGGATACATGGTTATTGAGGACTTGGCTTTTAATTCTTAAACTGATCAGAACTTTCTGGACAAAGTTAAACATTTGACTTACGATACAAAGAATCTCCAAGCACCAGGATGTCAACTGATTATCTGAGTGCTCCAAGGACACACTCCCCACCCCCTCAACTGCCCCCTTTTCCACCTCAGAACCAGCTTCCCTCTCAAACAACTATGTACTGAACCACTGATATACTGAAGGTCACAACAGGTAAAACACCTCAAGGTGGTGGAAATGAAGAGGCGGGAAAAGGATAAACAAAAGAAATGCTGAAAGCAGCTCAAACAGGTTGAACTACGAAGGTCAAATAAAAGAATGAGAAACCAAAAATTCACTTCAGCTGGAAGCTTGAAGGGAAGGTAGACTTTATGTTGCAGTTGTTGTCTTTTCTATAGCTTGGAGCATTTAGCAGCTCAACACTCCTTTTGTATTTTCAGTAGTTGTGGGGCAGACAATTCTTTTTAGCCCTCTTTTCCTCTTTCTATAGTTTTGGGGTGAGTGATACGGAACATGTAGCTTTTCAGTTTGGTGCTTATAGTTGTATGCAAAAGTTTGTACACCCTGGTCAGATGAAGTTTTGATGACTTTCTAAATGAATAAAAGTCAACATCCTCTACAGAAACACACTTAAATATGACATTTTTCTGCACATTTTAGTGTGAAGTTTCTGTTTATTGAGTTTCATATTTTGGGAAAAAAGGGCAAAAAATGTAAAGTGTGCCATAACATTTTATGTTTTGCTTGTCATTTCAATGTGTTAAATACAGAAAATAGACATTAAGTATGAATAATTCTTCTGATGGTAAACAAATGCATCATCATCTTTTACAATTGATATTTTATTGAGAAAAGTCACTGATCCGACTTTTTTTCCACTAAACAGGATGTTTGTGAATTTGCTGTACAGCACAAACTCTGTCTGTAGGAATGACCACTGTGTGTGCCGACCCCACGACCTTTAAACTCCATCAACATTATGAAATTACTGTGTTTCTAAGCTGCAATACGTCCATATTTGGACTGCTGGTTTGTCAAAGAAGGTCTGGCACTTAAAGCTGCCCATTCAGTGACCCGACTATTACCATTATTTAATTATTCAGCTTATAAATAAAGAATCCGTACTTTGTTCAGAATTGTGAAGCCAAACTATGTTTTTGGATAATATTATTAAAAGTGTTTTGATTTTATTTAAGCCATTATATATAAGACAGTAAGGTTACTGTACCTCCAGATGTTTCACCTGGTTTAAGGTTGGAATGGCTGTATTGCTGTGCTGCCCTTTCAGATTAAATCTGCCTGTGATAACAGCTAATCTTTCATATTAATGCATCATATCCTCTGTTTCTGTCTCTGCTTTAGTGCTGACTGTCCTCATCCACAGTGGACAAACAGGTAAATATTTGATGTTTATATGTGAATTATTTAATTTATATTCATAAACATTTTATTTTACATTTTTAACTTTTCCTTTAATGGATGACATTACATCCCAGCTAGAAAGGAACATTCCCATAACTTTGGCTAATGTTACCTATAAGTTCTAATAATGTTTAAAATCGAATGTTCAGAGCACATTTTAAAGATGTTAACCATTTCAAATAATATTCCTATAAGGTTCCACGTTAACTGAGATGTAACATTTTAACTGCTACATTTGGAGGATGTTGTAAGGACGTTGTCAGGGCCATGGATTATGTTACATGCTGATGTTTTTAGGGACGTTCCCAGAAGAACATACTAGGAACAACAAAAAAAACTTCCCAGTGAAAACATTACTAGAACACGTGTGTAAAAGTCTCAGAATGTTTAAGAACAAAACAAGAGAATATTAGAGACTCCTACCTTCCATTAGTACCTACATACAAATAAGTGCACTCACATTTTAATACACAGTTACTGTTTATTTGCTGAATTGAACAAATTACAGGAAATAAAAGCATAAAGTATGTCCTGTACAGAAGGTTTGACCAGTAAATCTTGTTTAATGTTCAATTAAAATCAATTAAAAAAGACAATTCATCCCTTAGAATTTATTTTAAATGTCATGTGTTTCCTGTAGAGGATTAATTATTGATTCATTTTCAGTTAGAAAATCAACATATCATGTCATTTGACAGAGGTGACAAAATTTTGTATACAACTATAGATGCGCTTCACAGGATTACAACTACTGACTGTAGCCGATCAGTTACTGCACGGTTTATCAGCTTTCTATCACATCCATCAATGGAAAGGGACCACCACTGGACCACTGCTGACCAGTTTTTAGTTTAACTGTAATTACTGTAACTGTGTCTGTACATTTTACTGCAGCTAACACAGCAGGATTAACTTATATAATAACTAAGATTAATTTATATAGTTTATAAGATTAGATAATAAAGTTAAGATTAATTAATAAAGTACCAAACTTTAACTGATATATTATATAACATTAGAAAATAAGAACATGACGTGAAACATTAACCTGCACTAGGTCACTATATAACTATATAACCCTTTTTTAAATCTAAAGTAATGTACTGCAGACTGAGAGAAAAGTGGTGAAATACAGTCTAGCTAACTAAAATTAACTACACTATATTGCCAAAAGTGTTCACTCATCTGCCTTCGCACACATATGAACTTGAGTGACATCCCATTCTTAATCCATAGGGTTTAATATGATGTCAGCCCACCCTTTGCAGCTATAACAGCTTCAACTCATCTAGGAAGGCCTTCCACAATGGTTAGGAGTGTGTTTAGAGGAATTGTTGACCATTTCTCCAGGAGTGCAGTCTCCAATCTAAGGGGCCATCTCCAAACTGTTCCCACAAAGTTGGGAGAATGAAACTGTCCAAAATCTCTTGGTCTGCTGAAGCATTAAGAGTTGCTTTCGCTGGAACTAAGGGGCCGAGCACAACTCCTGAAAAACAACTCCACACCATAATCCCCCCTCCACCAAACTTTACACTTGGCACAATGCAGTCAGATAAGTACCGTTCTCCTAGCAACCACCAACTTGTCCATCGGATTGCCAGACGGAGAAGCGTGATTCGTCATTTCAGAGAACACGTCTCCACTGCTCTAGAGTCCACTGGCGGCGCTTTACACCACGGCATTCAATGCTTTGCATTGTGCTTGGTGATGTAAGGTTGGATGCTTGGCCATGGAAACCCATTCCATGAAGCTCTTTACACTGTTCTTGAGCTGATCTGAAGGCCACATGAAGCTTGGAGGTCTGTAGTGATTTACTCTGCAGAAAGTTGACAACCTCTGCACACTATGCACCTCAGCATCCGCTGACTCTGTCATTTTACCATTTATCTTTGGACTGTGGGAGGAAACCGGAGAACCCGGAGGAAACCCACGCAGACACGGGGAGAACATGCAAACTCCACACAGAGAGGACCCTGGTCGCCCGGCCGGGGAATCTAACCCAGGCCCTCCTAGCTGTGAGGCGACAGCGCTACCCACCACGCCACCGTGCTGCCGTCAAATAATTTTAAATGACAAAATTGTAAATTAACTAAATAAATAAATAAATTCCAAAATAACCACGGACGCCGCTTGGGCCGCTCTGTAAATCGTCCTCACGCACGTGATTTGTAGCGTCCACGACCCGCGTCACGACTTTCTTCCATCTTAACTCGGCAGCCCCGACGCGGACTGCTGACTACGACCGGCAGAAGACCAGACGAGACTAAACGATACTGTGGCGAACTATCGCGAGACTGAAACACACCTGGAGCACGAAGATGACCGCCTCCAGGGGCTGCTTTCAAATTAAAAGTCCCCATCTCACCCTTAACCCTGCTGGCTACAGCTAGTAACCTGCATATATGTACAGAAAGATGCAGAAAGCACAGTAACTTGTTTTCAGCCTGTTAAAAGTTATATATCCGAGTATTTCAATACTACATGATCAAAGCATGAACTTTCAACAACGAGAGGTTTTTACATTTTATATGTTCAAATGTTTGAGTAACACATTTTCTGTTATATCCATAAAAATTCACTGACAAACCAGTATATTCAGTACTCCTACCTTCCGTTGTTACCTGCAGACAGGTACTTACACTCAGTGGCCATTTTATCAGAAACACTTACCATATAGGTAAACATTAAAGGAGCGTATTAATTGGACAGAGACTGATGGGCTACAGTCGGTCAGTGTAGACCTACAAAGTGCACCTTTATGTAGGTGTTACTGATAAAATGTCCAGTGAGTGGCCACTCAGTTTACACAGCAGGCATAACTAATTACTGTAGTCTACTATGATCACTATTAACACAGTAGATGTGTTTGAAATATTTCTAAAGCATTTCATTTTTACTGCAAGCAGAATATAAACCAGTTGTGATGGTGTTTCAGAGCCGTGTCTACAGTGGAGACTCTGTCACTCAGAGCTGCAGGTCAGGCAGAGTAAACCAAACACAGCTGATACGTTTCAGCTTCTTTGTGCAGAAAGACAGACGTCAGCAATTAATTTACAGAATAATTCTGCTGTAAACTGTAGAGAACTGCTGCACATTTACAGCAGAAACACTGCAGTGATCTACTGTCCTCCTTAAAGCAGTGGACTGCAGTAAAGAGTGATGCAGTAATTAGCTGTGATTTGCTGATTATATTGTGAGAGTCTGCCTGTCTCTGAACGTTGTGGTGATAGAGGACAGAGCTTCCCATCATTCCTTGCATTTTTGTGACTGTGATTTTTGTCTTAACATGTAAATCTTACTGTAAATATACGTCTGAATGCAGTTTACATGTTTTGGTATTCTAGTCATGGTGGTGTTTTGTGTTTCAGTAACTGGACCAGCCTGTAAAGTTATAATACAGTATGGACGCCATAAATAAACAGAAGTTATTGTTATTTCACACTAAACCGTTTTAGCATGAAGAGTCAGTGCAGCTCCTGCTTTGAACTCCCGGCCACTATAAAGATGTAGAACTCTGCTCTGCTGAGCTGCTGTGTTATTCTAGTGTAAAACAAGCTTTAGTCTGATAAATCATCAGAGCTCAGAGCTCAGAGCGGGTGGGCTACTATGCTAGCTGACAACATGGATCAGGACAGATTTAGATGAGAACATGTTTGCAGAACAAATTAGTGAGTCATTATTTTATTATTTCTCTGTTCCACAGTTTCACTGAGTCACAATACAGGCTTATGCATTTTCATTCGTTTATCATGGTACTCTGTTGTATTTTCTGATGGAAATTACAGTTTGTGTCAAAATGAATTGAAAATATAAGGAATTTTAAGATGAGTTTATGTTTAATTTTGCTTCTGAAAATATTTGATGGGTTCTGAGACAAACACTGCCTCTGCATGAGGACCCTGACCTGAAAAGGTTTGGCTTTAAAAGAATGCAGTTACTGTGGAGATAAAATGGGACTGGTTAAAAAACAACACAGTAAAAAGTAAATAATACACATTGCTGTATATTATATTATATATTATTATTAATAATAAATGTAAAAAGTACATGATTAGATAAATAGATCGATAGATAGATAGACAGACTACCAGACAGACAGACAGACTATCAGACAGACAGACAGACAGAGAGACTATCAGACAGACTATCAGACAGACTATCAGACAGACAGGCAGACAGGGAGGCAGGCAGGCAGGCAGACAGACTATCAGACAGACAGACAGACAGACAGACAGACAGACAGACAGACAGACAGACTATCAGACAGACAGACAGGCCATTGTTCACAGGTAGTAAAAGTGTAAGTCTGGCCTGAGAACAGAAACACAAGAAAATCCTAAATTGGATAAACCTGTAGAAAATAATAGTTTATTATAATAATAATAGTAAACTGTTCCAAACTGTTTCTTTGCATAATCTCTCCTGATATTTTTGTGGATAAACAATGCCACTGCTCAAAATGCACATTCATTAGGTCAGTATCAGGTCAGTATCAGGGCCCCCAGTCCTGCAGCTCAGTGGAGACCCTGTGCTCACATGCTAAATGCTTCTACACACACAAGCCAGCTTTACTAAAAGAGGCACTAATTACAGACAGTCTACTGTCACTGTGGCCTGCGGGGGTCGCTAATGTAGTGGCTCATCTACTAACTATACTAATTGACATAACATACTGACATATGGTAAAGTAAATTTAGTTTGACCTGTGATGAAACAAAAACAGTACAAAGACAAAATATTAAATATTTCAATTTTGTCTTATTATGTTATAAACTTCATTGTTTTTTTGTAAATTTACCCTAATTCTGAAATCAATACCTGAAATACGCTCCAGAACTGTTGACTCTAAATGTCACTTAAATAGAACCTGTCTGGCAACGTGAAGCAGGCTAGAACGTCTCAGGAATGACATGATGCCCAATCTAAAGAGACTCAAATATGGATATGAAACACACTCACTGAAATGAACCAGTCTGGAGTGGGTTAAAGTTGTTGCTGAGGCTCTGGGACTCCAGCAAATGTAAAACCTGGAGGCCTCAGTTGTCAGTAAAGTCCATAAAACACACTGTGCAAAATTGGCATCCATGGGAGAGTTGCAAGATGCAAACCATTACTGACCAAAACAAACAAAAAAAAATACAAAGGCTTGTCCAGCATTTGCCAAAAACTATTTAGATGACCCCCAAGACTTTTGGGATCACATTCTGTGGGCTGATTAGTCAAAGGTGGAACTTTTGGAAAACATGAGTCCTGTTACATCTGGCGTAAAGCTACCAGCACATTCCACCATTAGAGAATCATACCAATACCAGCACTCAAACATGGTGGTGGTAGTGTGTGTGACCTAAAGCTCTAGCGCAGTGGGGTTATGCAGCAGGACAATAATCTGAAGCACATCAGCAAATCCACCTCTGAATGGCTCAAAGAGACATAACCTTAAGGTTTTGGAGCGGCCGAGTCAAAGTGCTGACTTGAATCCCATTGAGATGCTGTGACAAGTTGTTAAATGGGCAGTTCATGTTCGAAAAATCACACAGTGCAGCCGAATTAAAGCCGGTCTGCTGTTTTAAGAGTGGGTCAAAATTCCTTGACTAATGAATCAGAGCTTAATAAACGTCTTCATTACATTGAATGATTATTAATACTTAACTAATGAATCAGAGCTTAATAAACGTCTTCATTACATTGAATGATTATTAATACTTAACTAATGAATCAGAGCTTAATAAAACGTCTTCATTACATTGAATGATTATTAATACTTAACTAATGAATTAGAGCTTAATAAAACATCTTCATTACATTGAATGATTATTAATACTTAACTAATGAATCAGAGCTTAATAAAACATCTTCATTACATTGAATGATTATTAATACTTAACTAATGTATCAGAGCTTAATAAAACGTCTTCATTACATTGAATGATTATTAATACTTAACTAATGAATCAGAGCTTAATAAAACGTCTTCATTACATTGAATGATTATTAATACTTAACTAATGAATCAGAGCTAAATAAACGTCTTCATTACATTGAATGATTATTTAGAAGTTTAAAAACAATATTAAGCTTCTTTCAGAACTGGTCTATAACTTTGTACAGACTTCAGCTCACTGTAATGAAAATACCACGTTCACTTCACCAGAGCAGCTACGGCAAATTTAGAAACACAAACTCTGCTCTAAGACAGGCTCACACTGAGTCTTTGATCCACTCAGATTATTATGAAGTTCAGAAAGTTTTTCTTTTGTAACTTCTACAGTTCTGAAATCAGGGTTCGCTGATTCCCCACTTCTTGCGTCCTTGCAGTGTTTTCTGTGCTCTCTTTTCTGTAAATCATTATGATTGAAATTTTAATCATTATAACAGCGTCATGTTCAGCCTCTGACTGTAAATTATGCTCTGAGACTCTGTTCTTTCTTCTGTTCTCTCAGCTCCTGTTTTTAGAATAAGGCTATTTTTACTGCAAAGGGTATTTTAGTGGTTTATAATCATTATTTAACATTTCATTATGTTCCTAAAGCCTTGACTGTGTAACTGTTTTACAGCTGACCATCCTCAGCAAACCTCGTATCTCCATTTCTGTTGATTTTTAGTTTTTAAGATCAAGTGAAAAAACGTTTTGGCCTTTACATTGTCTGTAAATTTAATGAAAGATGGGCCAAAATAAACGGCCTAAAATGACTTGGAAAGAAGTCTGGTTCCATTGACTTACATTGAAAGTAAAGTATGTTTGTTCCTTCTCCTCTAAAGTTTCCATTTTGTAGATACAATGTTTTGCTCCGACAGCAGTGATATGCACATGTTCCTATTCAGATAATATTTCAGACTGTTTGTTTAACCTTAGTGAAGCAGAGCTGCAGCCTGGGAAAGCCATTGCTCAACAGATGGCGTAGAGGGGCTGGCCCACCGAGTTAGGATACATTTTTTTGCCAGAAATGAAAGCATTAGAAGTAAAAATTTGCTATTAGTATCAAAAATACGTTCCACTCCTGTTCCCAAAAGCTACAGGGCAGGAGACTCTTCTGAAATGGTGTTTGGAAGATTTCTTCTACCCTAATATGTACTCTGTCCCAGAAAGTGCCAATTCTTTTACACTGCCAGAACGCATGAAAAAATGTTCCTCTTTCAGTTTTACATTTAAAACACAAATTAGATCGATCTGGAAACATCTTCTGTAAGCAAACAGGTGTAAAATATATCTTATTTATGAATTTAACATTAAGCTCATGAACACCAGATGAGGAACATTTGGTAAACAAGTCTTTACAAACATTGCACCAGTCCTCTTCCGTGATTGGTTGGCCCAAGTCCCTCTCCCAGCCTCCTCTCAGACTGTCTGATGATGGTTTAACATGTTTTAGCAAAATGCCATAAATTGGTGAAATCACCCCTCTAGCCTGGCTTTTCTTAACTAGCAGCTCTTCAAGGTCGGTTAATTCCTTTCTGAATCTCCCATCCTTAATAGTTGAGATGATCAGGTGACGAACCTGGAGATGTTTTAAAAGTCTGACCTAGGTAACTCGTACTCTTCTTGCAGTTGTATGAACGATTTGAGCAAACTTCCAGCAAACATGTGGGAAATGTTTTTAATCCCTCTGTCAAACCAAACTGAGAGTCCAGAGCTATTCAGCTGAAAAGAGAAATCTGGGTTATGGGCCAGGGGGGACAATAATGAAAGACAATGAGGGATATTAAGATATTTCTTAGCATCTTAGCAGACCATGGAAACACATTCCATGAAGCTCTCTACGCTGTTCTTGAGCTAAGCTGAAGGCCAAATGAAGTTTGGAGGTCTATAGCGATTCTGACTCTGCAGAAAGTTGCCGACCTCTGCGCACTATACGCCTCAGCATCTGCTGACCCCACGCTGTCATTTTACATGGCCCAGCACTTCGTGGCTGAGCTGCTATTGTTTCTAATCGCTTCCACTGTGTTATAATACCACTGACAGTTGACTGTGGAATATTTAGTAGTGAGGAAACTTCACGACTGGACTTTTTGCACAGGTGGCGTCGGATCACGTTCCATACTGGAATTCACTGAGCTCCTGAGAGCGACCCATTCTTTCACTAATGCTTGTAGAAGCAGTCTGCAGGCCTAGGGGCTTGGTTTTATACACTGTGGCCATGGAAGTGATTCAGAAGGAAAGATGAGGAGGGGTACACCAGTCTGTGAAAGACTGCATAATCAAATAGTGGAACAATTCAAGAATAACATTTTTCAACATAAAATAGCATCGAACTTTTGTTTTTCATCATCTATGGTACAGAATATCATTAGACAACTCAGAGTATATGGTGAAATCTCTGTATGCAAGGACAAGGCCAAAATACAGTATTTGCTGGCTGTGAACTTTGGGCACATCAGGTGGCACTGCATTTAAAACAGACATGATTCTGTAGCAGAAATCACTGCATGGGTTGACGTGCACATCTATGAAGGCACCGTTAATGCTGAACAATATATACATGTTTGGGCATATTTCTGTTGTTTTCAGAGAAGCCTTGTTTATTTCAGCAAGACAATGTCAAACCACAATCTGCACATATTACAACAGCATTGCTCAGTATTAAGAGTCCAGGTGCTAAACTGATCTGCCTGCTGTCCAGAACAGTCACTAAAACATTTGGCACATTATAAAATTAAATATACAACACAGGAGACCCTGAATTGATGAGCAGCTGAAATCCTATACCAAACAAGAATGGGAAAACATTTCACTTTAAAAACTACAGCAAGTGGTCTCCTTGGTTCCCAAACGCTTACAGAGCATTGTTAAAAGAGGAGAGGATACCCAGTGGTAAACATGCCCCCGTCCCTTTTTTAGAACATGTTGGCATCAAATTCAGTAATGCTATGAATTAATGTTGTCATGTATCCTTATTGTAAAGTGTTACTGATAAACCTTCATTTAATCCAAGGTAAAGTTTAACCTTTGTTGGTGCAGCCCATTCAGAAACAATCACAGCAGATTTAAAGACTCATTAATAAAATACAGTGTATAAGATGATTGAACTACTGCTTGTGTTGTAAAATGAAAAGCAGCTCTGATTCATCATTTCATACCAACAGGAAAACCCACACCGACTGTGAGGGTGGATCCACAGCGCTCTGTCTACACTGGAGACACAGTTACTCTGACCTGTGAGGTGGAGTCTACTGGATGGGAGTTTCTCTGGTATAAAGACTCTCAGCCTCAGAGTCCTGTAGATAAAGGCACCAATACACTGAGTGTAACAGTGTCTCATGCAGGAACAGCAGAGTTTAGATGTGCAGCACGCAGAGGAGCCTACACAACACAGACCAGTGCTCCAGCCGTGATCACAGTTACAGGTTCGTCTGTTTTCTTGCAACAAATTTGACTTTAGAATAAATAGAGGAGGCATTTCTCATATCATTTATGATCAGTTATCCCATTATTCAGTCATTTTTCCAAACTCACATGCATCGTCCGATTATTTGAATATATTTGTAACATATTTGAATATAATATTTGAAAATTGAATATTTTAGTCTCAAAAGTTTCTAAATCATTCGTCCTGTTTTTACAGCGAGACCAAAAGCTACAGTGACAATACACCCAGCTAATCCTGTGTTCATCGGAGAGACAGTCACTCTCACGTGTCATATAGGAAGTCGACATCATTGGCAGTATGACTGGTTTAAGAATAGTAAACCTCTCAGTGAAGCTCAGTGGAGGAAGGAATACACCATTTCTAATGTTGCTGCATCTCATAGAGGAGCTTATACCTGTAAAGGAAGACAGTCAACACAGCCGCGTTACTCAGAGACCAGTGATGCTGTTACACTGACTGTACCAGGTGAGTAACGTCTCAGTCACAAAGTCTTTCTGCTGTTATTACTTTGAAACACTGAACTGCTTTTAATGCTCTGCTTCTAAATGTTACACCTGCAGTTTCAGATTCAGTAAATTGTTTGTGTATAACTGACAGAATCTTCCACACCAAACGCGTTTTTTCAGACAGCAAAAGTATTTTATTCACCCTCTATTTACTTTTGTGAACTCACTGTGGACAAAACCTCACTGACCAAACACGGTCACCTCTGCTTTTGGAATGACTGTAGTGGAGCTGATGGAGCAGCTGAGGTCCAGTTAAAATAAGTTTTTCACAAACACTAAAAGCCTCAGAATCTCTGAAAACATAGTCAGAAGAAACGGCTTCATCTTAGAATTTATAATCTAGATTTTATTTTAAATCGATTGGAGATGCACCGCTTAACTTTAAACAGATGAAGCTACAGACACGAAACACATATCAGACCATTCAGCAGACGCAGCTCAAACCAACTAGCGTGACGTCATCGAGCGGTGACATCAGCATCAGTACGTAATTTGGCTGGAATATCACCCAAAGTCTCGATATTATTGCTCTGCTTTTTGCCCTTCATATTCCAACAATGGGTTAAAACAGCGACATGATTCACAGATCATGCTGACCATCTTGGCTCTGTGGAGATTTCAGCTAGTAATCCAGTCAGTAATCCAGTTCAGAAATCCATCGTCCAGTGAAATCCACCTTGAAAAACACAGATAAATAAGGAAAAGATACTAAGGGCGTAACGTGGAGCGAGGAGCCGGACACACGTGCTGAGATAAGCGGGATTTATTAAGGGCAAATCCAAAATCAGGGTGGAGACAGTCCATGGTCAGAGAGCCAATACGGAGAGATCGTGGGGCCGACATGACCGACACCAGAATCAAACCAACTACACAGACAGAGATTGAAACAAAGCAAACATCAAACAAAGACCAATACAAAGACCAGCGAAAACAAAGGGCAGACTCAGGGCTTAAATACACACCAGGAAGACGAGGGACAGGTGAAAACAATCAGGGGCAGAGTCACCAAACAAGGGGCTAAACCAAAACATGCACACATGGACAGGACTGGGAGGAGCCGATCATGAAAAAGCGTGAAAATATTGTTTAAAGCCTAATAATATGTAAAAATCAGTTTTCATGATGTTCATAGGGTCTTCATGATGTTCATAGGGTCTTCATGAAGTTCATAAGCTCTTCATGATGGTCAGGAGCTAAATAGAAAGACTGAATGCTGAGTCACCGCCTCATAGAGGGCTCAGTTATATATTCAGCTTTACTAAAGCATCACTTCTTCATGGGTTCATGTTTGTGGCCCTCAAAGTAAAGTGGTGAAATATTACTTCTTTATCACTGTTAATGATTAAATAACGGACGAAAGCCAATCATTAAGATTTTATTAATCTTAAAAACTCTTAATCCATCTAATTGTCTTTACAGTCCTCTGTCAATGTTTCAAAAGAAATAAATACACACAACACTAATAGTAAAATGTTTTAGCTGCACATACAGCTCAGTAAACACAACAGCACAGTTGCAAATATGCAGCATAGAACACAGACATTCCTGATACAATAGAAATAAGCAGCGCCTTAAAATGTGCCTGATGTTCAGTTTATTAGAACAACATGTGAGACTTTAAAATGGTTTTACTTGATCCATTCAGGCCACTTTCCTAGCAGCAAATAAACACTGAGCTAAAGCTTTATAATGTGACAAAATCAAAATTAAACAAATAAAAATATAAAATGTATTTTCTCAGCTTTTTATTGTCTTAGCTTCACAGACACAGCACCAGATATTTAAACAGTTTTCTTCTAGTTTCACTGACTGACAGAGAAGGACAACCTGTCCTGAAGAAACAGAAACACATGATGATTCCACCTGATCAAATATGGGTCTTTGGTAGTTAAAACTTGTGAGAGGACTGTATACGAATATCATGAGATCATCATAAAGGCGTTTACACAATTATATAACATTTAACATTCAGTCGTCATGAAGAAACCAGGAGCCATAATTACTTTATCATTATCAGTTTATTAGTGTTTTATTTAACACTAAACAATTTGAAACAAACTTTAATTGGAAACTATCCAAACTAATCTGAATTACTCACAGCCTGCTAGCCTTGAGCTTACACAGTAGCCACAAGCTAACCCGCTAACAGTGAGCTAGCACACCAGCTGTGAGGAAACATGTTAGCCACACACAAAGACGCTAGAGTACACATAAGCTGCACTTACCAGGAGTGTGCTTTAGCACTTCTACTCAGTTCTGAAGTAAAGAATGGAGATTTTTTAGGGAAGGTACTGTTTGCCCTCACTGTGGATCTGCCTTTAACACCTCATTACAGTCTATGAATGTAGATTCATTCATGTGTTACACGTAAAGATACTTTTCTAAATAAAAACATTATTTAACGGTGTTCACTAATTATTTCATCAGTAACCAAACAGTGAAAAAGAAGGAAAGAAATAATTCACCACTTTACTTTGAAGGCTACAAACATCAGGAACCCATAAAGAAGTAATGCTTTAGTAATGCTGTATATATAACTTCACACTCCTGTTCAGTGAGGAGCTAAAGTTTAACCTTTGTTGGTGCAGCCCATTCAGAAACAATGACAGCAGATTTAAAGACTCATTAATAAAATACAGTGTATAAGATGATTGAACTACTGCTTGTGTTGTAAAATGAAAAGCAGCTCTGATTCATCATTTCATACCAACAGGAAAACCCACACCGACTGTGAGGGTGGATCCTCAGAGCTCTGTCTACACTGGAGACACAGTTACTCTGACCTGTGAGGTGGAGTCTACTGGATGGGAGTTTCTCTGGTACAAAGACCCATTACAGCCTCAGAGTCCTGTAGGTAAAGAGACCAACACAGTCAGAGTAACAGTGTCTCATGCAGGAACAACAGAGTTTAAATGTGAAGCACGCAGGAAAAACTACTTCTACGATGGCAGTTACCAACACTATGACGGCTACGACTACGACTACAGTAACAACCGCTATGTCTACTACTACGACTACAACACACAGACCAGTGCTCCAGCCGTGATCACAGTTACAGGTTCGTCTGTTTTCTTGCCACAAATTTGACTTTAGAATAAATAGAGGAGGCATTTCCTGTAATTTCATGTTCACTTATCCCATTATTCAATAACTATTTTCAAAACTCACATCTTCTGATTTCATATTTAAGTTCCAAAAGTTTCTAAATTATTTGTCCTGTTTTTACAGCGAGACCAAAAGCTACAGTGACAATACACCCAGCTAGTCCTGTGTTCATCGGAGAGACAGTCACTCTCACGTGTCATATAGGAAGTGGACATCATTGGCAGTATGACTGGGTTAAGGATAGTAAACCTCTCAGTGAAGCTCAACAGAGTAAGGAATACACCATTTCTAATGTTGCTGCGTCTCATAGAGGAGTTTATACCTGTAACGGAACACAGTCAACACAGCCGCGTTACTCAGAGACCAGTGATGCTGTTACACTGACTGTATCAGGTGAGTAACGTCTCAGTCACAAAGTCTTTCTGCTGTTATTACTTTGAAACACTGAACTGCTTTTAATGCTCTGCTTCTAAATGTTACACCTGCAGTTTATTCACTAGACAGTAAATTGTGTACACTGTGCACAATTATTAGGCAAGTCTTATTTTTGAGGATTATTTTTATTAATGACCAACTACAGCGCTCTCGGTTAATCCAAAATGTTAATAAACCTCAAGCATGAATGTTTAAGAAAAATAAAGTGAAGTTTTGGGTTTCTTAGGAGAATATCTATATGTGCACATTTACTGGGCAACTATAATGGTGCAGAATTATTACGCAGCTAAATGGAAAACACACATTTTCCCATCTCACTTTATTTTCATCTGTTCAAGTGAGAATTATAAACAAACAACTCTAAGCTTTCCAATGAACATTTCTAAGAAATAAAAATAATAAATTAGTGACCCATATAGCCCCCCTTCTTTTCAATAACAGTGATAAGCCTTCCATTCATGGAGTCTGTCAGTTTCTTGATCTGTTGACGATCAACTTTTTGTGCAGCAGCAACCACAGCCTCCCAGACCCTGTTCAGAGAGCTGTACTGTTTTCCTTCACTGTAAATCTCCCGTTTAAGAATTGCCCACAAGTTCTCAGTTGGGTTCAGGTCAGGTGAGGAAGGAGGCCACGTCATAAGTTTTTCATCTTTAACCCCTTTACTGGCGAGCCATGCAGAGGAGTACATGGATGCATGTGATGGAGCATGTCCTTCATAAAAATCATCGTCTTTTTGAAAGATGCAGATTCTTCCTTGACCACTGCTTAAAGAAAGTGTCTTCTAAAAACTGGCTGTAGGCTTGGGAGTTGATTTTGAGCCCATCTTCTACCCGAAAAGGTCCAACCAGCTCATCTTTAATAATACCAGCCTATTCCAGTACCCCATCTCCACCTTGCTGGGGTCTGACTCGAAGTGGAGCTCTGTCCCATTACTGATCCAGCCACGGGCCCGTCCATCTGGTCCGTCAAGAGTCACTCTCATTTCATCAGTCCATAAAACCTTTGAAAAATCTGTCTTCAGATTCTTCTTGGACCAGTCTAGACACTTCATCTTATGTGTCTTGTTCAGTGGTGGTCGGGTTTCAGCCTTCCTTACCTTGGCCACGTCTCTGAGCGCTGAACATCTTGTACTTCTTGATACTCCAGCTAGGTTGCAGTTCTGGAATATGACAGAACTGGAAGATAATGGGTTCCTGGTAGCTTCACGCTTGATTCTTCTCAAATCCTTGGCAGTTATTTTGCGTCTTTTTTTCTCAGCACATTTCTTGCGACCCTGTTGACTATTTGCAACAAAACGTTTGATGGTTCTGTGATCTCGCCCGAATATCTTAGCAATTTCAAGAGTTCTGCATCCCTCTGAGAGACTTTTGGTAATTTTTAACTTTTCAGAGTCAGTTCAATCTCTTTTTTGGCCCATTTTGCCTGAAGAAAAAAGCTGCCTAATAATTATGCACACCTTGATACAGGGTGTTGACCTCCTTAGGCCACACCCTCCCTCATTACACAGATACACATCACCTGCTACGCTTAAATCCATTAAGCATTCAAGTTTATCCAGCTTGGAGTTAGAAAATATGCCTAAAAATGATACATTTTCAAAATACTCACTTGCCTAATAATTGTGCACACAGTGTATAACTGACAGCATCTTTCACACCAAACGCGTTTCTTTGGACATCAAAAGAATTTCATTCACATTTCATTAGAATTTATAATCTAGATTTTATTTTAAATTGATTGGAAATGCACCGCTTAACTTTAAACAGATGAAGCTACAGACATGAAACACATATCAGACCATTAGCAGACCCAGCTCAAACCAACTAGCCTGACGTCATTGAGCGGTGGCGTCAGCATCAGTTCGTAATTTGAATGATAATAATGAATATAGACTCTTTGTGTGCTGTTGTTGTGGCACAGAGTTGAAGAAAGCAGCTCATGTTAGCTACAGATGTACTCATACAAATGACTGATTTTATATAGACTATTTATCAGCGTATTTATTAAACAGGACAAGATGAACGCAGCGTGTGCTCTTGTTTTTATTTATTATCTTTTCAGGAGTAGCACTAGCCATTTACTGAGGTGAATCCCACTGGCATGTGGATAAAGATGCTGAGGACCTGCTCTGAGAAACAGCTCAACTTTAATAGATGCCGACAGCCGTTACATTATCATTAATGGAACCATAGTCAAGGACAGTCTAACCTTCGCTAATATTTATGGTCCTAATACAGACTCTCCAGCATTCTTCCATTTACTTTTCACAGAGATATCTAAATTTCCTAATTCCTCCCTTGTTCTTGGTGGGGATTTTAATATAGTCTTAAATGCATGTGTGAATTTCTCATCAGCACATACTGGTACAATCAGTCACTCAAACAATACATGTTAGATTTTGGACTGGTGGATATTTGAAGATCACAGAACCCTAACAGTAAAGAATTTACATATTACTCCCCACACCATAAATCATCCTAACTAATAATTCCATTTCACACAGACTAATTGACTCTGACATTAGCAGTATCATCTCAGATCATGCTCCTATTAACATTTCTTTTCTTGTAGAACATAAAGCTCTACCCCCTCCATGAAGGTGCTTTAACACCGCTCTACTTACAGATGAAGACTTTGAAAGATATTTTGAAACAGGAATGGAGAGTTTTATTCAAATTAATGAGGACCGTTTTTTAAGGAGTGTCTCTCTTCCTAAACTAATGAAAAAACAGGCAGAATCATTAGACAAACCCCTTTAAAGCTCTCTATCAAATGCCAAATCAGAAATCACATGGACCAGATGGATTCCCAGCTGAATTTTATAAACGTTTTCGGTCACTTATCTTATATATGATCAGTATTTTATTGAACATTTTATAATTAACACAATTTACAAAGCCTCAGAATAAACAGTAGTAAATATCACAAAGTCAGGAGCAGGGAAAAGAAAGTTACAGTATGTTATTATTATTATAATATCAAAGATGTACAACATTGTTTATTTCCAAAACAAAAAGAAAAAAATAGTAATAATAATAAATAATAAAACAAACCAACAAATAAATAAAAACAAATAAAAGGAGGGTATATATGTAGTGCTACTACTTTAACAGATGTGACTGGATCATTTGGACAGGTGTGCGCTATGAGGTGGGGTTTGCTGAGTCTGAACCAATATGACCGAGGAATTTCTGCCACTTCTTAAAATACTGATTAGGTGTCCCTCTCAACCTGAAAGAGAGTCTTTCATAGGAGGCCACTATTTAATAACTCGTACCATTCACTTAAGGTGGGAGCCTGAGACGACTTCCAGTGTCTCAATAGTAGCCTCCTGCCTACCATAAGAGCTGTCTGGATCCAATCACAGTAATAAACAGTCATGGAAATCAAAGGGCCTGGATCCCCCAAAACATATAGGCTGGGTAGACAGGGATACTGTACCCCGATTATCATTTCGATGGTTCTGTGTAGCTGCAGCCAAAAGTCCTGAATTACCGAACAATCCCACAGACAGTGAATTAGTGTACCTTCCAAAGAACACCTCCAGCAAATAGGGCAGTCTTTCAAGTTTGCTCTGAATAACTTACTGGGTGTCCAATAAAAGCGATTAATAATTTGAAACTGTACAAGCCTAGTTCTAAGTTCTCTGGACATTTTCTTTGATTTCCTTAGAATATTTAACCAATCATTATCAGTGAATGTAACATTTAAATCTTTTTCCCATGCTGGTTTTAGCGAAGAGGGTTTGATGGACTTCTGTAGCAGAATATAGTAATACCTAGTTGCTTCATGACCAAGGCCGAGCAAATTAAAGAAATGTTTTTGATCCTTTGCCTGTGGGGGTTGTGTACCAGCCCCAAACACGTGTAAGCAAAGACTGCAAATTTGGAGATACCGCCAACTCTGGTTAAGGGGAAGTCCATATTCATGCTGGAGACGCTCAAAGGATTTAAGAGAATCCCCTACATGTAGGTCCTCCACCATATGAATGCCCTGCAGTACCCAAACCTTCCACAGAAACGGAGACTTGCCAATACATAATTTAGGATTTGACCATATGCTGGAAAGGTTGTTCAAAAATGGACTGAATCCAACCAGCTTTGAGACTTTGCACCATACCCACTGAAGATGTGAAATGACTGGGTGATCTGACTTCACAACAGAAGGACAACTAATAACAGGAAGGGGGTGGCATACATGGCTCTCTATATCGAACCAAGGTGGAGCTCTTTCAGGGTGAAGTGACCATCGCACCAAGTGTCTCAAGCAAAAAGCATAGTGGTAGAGCAGGAGATTAGGTATGCCCAGCCCTCCCTGATCCACTGGTTTTTGTAATTTACTCAGGCGTATACGAGGCCGTTTACCATTCCAAAGAAAAACATTACAAAGCTTCTCAAAATGATGAAAATATTTCAAAGGAATGGAGATTGGTAGAGCCTGAATAATGTAGTTAAATTTTGGGGCAACATTCATTTTAAGGACATTGGCCTTTCCCCACAATGAGAGATAGAGTGGGGACCACCTGTCTATTTCCGCTTTAAAATGATCCAGAAGAGGTTCTACGTTAACCCTACTCAGATCAGACAAATTTGGGGGGAACAAGACACCGAGATATGTTATTCCTTTCTGAGGCCATAGAAATCGTGAAGAGAATGCTGTTTTAGGGCAATAAGATGTCAGGGGGGGGCTTCACATTTAGACCAATTTATTTTATACCCTGATAGTTTGGAAAATGAATCAATAGTTGTTAAGAGAGAATTCACCGATCTTTCGGGGTTAGAAATAAATGTTAAGATGTCATCTGCGTACAGCATTATTTTATGGGTCTTTTGGCCTATCTGAACACCAGGGAAGTCTGGATTCAGTCTTACAGCTACCGCAAGAGGCTCTAATGCCAAAGAAAATACAAGGGGGGATAAAGGCGCTCCTTGGCGCACTCCTCTTTGTAGCCTAAAATATGGTGAAATAAGCCTGTTTGTAACAACAGCGGCTTTGGGCCCTGTGTACAAGATATGAATCCACTTTATGAAGACATCTCCAAATCCAAAAGCTTTCAGGGTCAGCAAAAGATAGCGCCACTCTACCCGAGCCTACCCCGAGAATGCCTTCTCGGCGTCTAATGACAGAGCAGCTATAGGTTCCTGGTCATTCTGAACATGCCACATGATGTCAATGAACCTTCTGATATTATCTGTAGAGTTGCGCTGATGGATAAAGCCAACCTGGTCAGGATGTACCAGTGTCTCCACTACTTTATCTAATCTCTTTGCTAAGACCTTATCTAGAATTTTTGCATCACAGTTAATAAGAGAAATTGGTCGATAGCTCTGACAGTTATGGGGGTCTTTACCCTTCTTGAGGATGAGAGAGATCAATGCTTCAGACAGAGTTAGCGGAAGAGAACCATTTGCAAAAGATTCTTCATACATATTCAGTAAGTACGGGGTTAATTCCTTACAATACATTTTGTAAAATTCTACTGTAAACCCGTCTGGGCCAGGTGATTTGCCGGTGGTTAAAAGTGTGATCGCATCTACAATTTCCTCCTCAAATACGGGTTTGTCAAGCTCCTCTTTCTGGTCTGTTGAGAATACTGGTAAACTAAGTTTGTCAAGAAAGGATTCAATCTCACCGTCATCCACCGCCAACTCTGTACTGTAAAGGTTTTTATAGAAATTATAAAATGATTCATTAATCTCTTTTGTAGAGGTTTTTAATTCCCCACCTAGATCTCTTATACTGGAAATTGTGCTTAAAGATTCCTGTTTTTTTATGTAGCTGGCAAGTAGTTGCCAGCCTTATCTCCTTCCTCAAAATACCTCTGCCTGGCTCTGAAAAGAGAGAATTCCACTTTTTGTGAGAGAAGAGTATTAAACTCATATTTTAGTTGTGCCAGTTTGAGTAGGGACTCATTGGACAAGTGTATTTTGAATTTATCTTCTGCGACACTGATTCTCTGCTCTAATTCCAACTGTCTTGCAGTTCTATTCTTTTTTTTGTAAGCACAGTGTTGGATTATGTGTCCCCTCAAAAAGGCCTTAAGTGCTTCCCAAGCCACAGCCACAGTTGATGCCATAGGCAGGTTAGTTTCTGAATACATCTTAATCTCAGCATTAAGTGCTGTTCTAAATGCTTCATCCATCAGCAGACTTGAGTTTAGCCTCCACCGATGAGATTTTATTGTTTGGGTGAATGGTTGCATATAAAGTGTCACACAGGCATGACCTGAGATTATTATATTCCCAATTTTACAAGATAAAATTGCAGGCATTAATGTTTTGGATATGAGGAAGAAATCAACTCTTGAAAAGGTTTGAAGTGGGGAGGAAAAAAATGTGTAATCCCTTAATGTAGGACTCAAAGTGCGCCATATATCCACCAAACCTAAAGCTTCGCATAGATTTTCAAGAACCTGCTTTGATCTCCGGGGTTGGGAAGTGGATGGTCTACTCCGATCGAGCACTACGTCCAAGACCTGATTGAAATCCCCCCCTAGAATGACTGGGTGATTACCCATTCTATTCATACTGCACTCTAGGTCTCCAAAAAAATGGCTCATCCAAATTAGGTGCTTAGATATTTGCTAATATTAATGTTTATCCCTGGATTTCTGCCTGAACAATTAAAATTCTACCCTTTCTATCTTTAAATTCTTTTTTACATTGAAATTGTAAATGTTTATTGATGAGAATTGCCACCCCCCCGGCTCTTGGTTGAACCTTCACAAGAAAGAACATTGCCCACCCAGTCTCTACAAAGCCTCTTACACTCCTTGTCTGTGAGATGTGTTTCTTGCAAAAAGACCACATCATAATTTCTTGATTTCAAGAAAGACATTACTTTTCATCTTGTAATATTGTGATTTAACCCTTTCACGTTCCATGTGGTTCTGCTCAAACTCTGTGTATTTCCTAATGTAGCTGACATTAAATTTGACATTACAGCAGTATGGTGACCACCTGTCCATCATCTTCCAAATTTAGCTCAGTATGTAAAATGACCAAATCCCCAAGATCGTATTTATCCTTTGAATGAATAGATACACTGGCACTAATAAAAGGAGTAGCAATGACTGGGGTAAAAACAGAAAAACAACCAACCAAACTGAAAAAACAAAACAAGATGATGTAAATAAAACAAATGGGCTTCCACTCTCCTGGCGCCCCGAAAACACACCAACTAGGTCCGTGATCTGCAAGCCTGTGGCAGCGAGAAGGGCAGGGTCACCATCACAACAGCGAACTTTAAACAGTCTCTGTAACTCGACTAAACGGCTCCCTAAACGACGTGACAGGACGTGGGTCTCATTGTAACCTGAGAGCATCGACAAGGACATTATTAATGTAAGCGAGCAAAGGAGCTTAGTGATTAATATTGTCCAGACAACCAACAGAGCGGGATCCATAACAACCGTTCAATCAGTAACTCACTTCTGCACATGCGCAAAGTATCTAGAAAAGCGGTTTACATTTACAAGAGACCAAAATTCACGTAAACTATGTATAAACAACGAAGTGGGTAGTTAAGAGCGGCGCTCTTAAGCAGTAACGCACATAAAACCTGTCCGTAACAATATTTACATTACCTTCAAGTTCTCTGTTGCTAAGCCATGTTTAACGGCCAATCTGGCCTACATCAAGTCCAGGACTCCCGCGGTACAATGCGCCATCAGGTGGGGGCTCGGCCACCGGCTGTAGGGCTGAAATGAAGCTCAGCGCGGTGCGAGCACTCTCAAAACGCCGCTCTCCTCCGCCCCCCGTAGCGATACAGAGAACCGCCGGGTATTTCAGTTTGAAAGCTTTCCTGCGGCCTCTTGCATTCTCAACACTTTGCCGCAAAGACACCGTTTCCTTTGAATAGTCCTGGAAGATCCGGATGAGGTTGCCATTCCAGCGGATTTCACCCTTTTCCCTCGCCGCGTTGGTTACTGACTCCTTGTCCTCCCAGTTAAGGAACCGGGCGATGGGAATTCTCTCCGGCCTGTTGCTCCCCATACGAGCGACTGCCAAGCGGTGACATCGCTCCACCACGAGCCCACACGGGAACTCCAAGCCGAGCATCTCAGGAATCACATCCCACAGGAATTCTGCTGGGCCTCTCCCTTCGCAATGCTCTGGAAAACCCTGAAATCGCAGAGTGTTGCGGCGGGATCTTTCCTGCAGCTCCACTATATTGAGAAGCTCGTGTATGCTAGCGATCTCTTCTCGGTCGCCCGCGCCATCTTTAGCGTTATCACGTTGCCTGGTTTTAGGTGGACTGACGCGTTTAGATGCCATTTTATCCAGCAACTGTAGGTCGAATAGCTGCTTGACTCACTCAGAGAGGAGATAAATGTAATCTGAGAGCCGTAATGTCGAAATTCTGAGCAAAAGTTGCAATGGTGCACGGAGGTCTCCCCCTAAGCGGCCATTTCTCAGATTGCGTCACGTGACTCCCTCCTCACCTCCAATTTCTGAGATTTATCAGAAAGCAGTTACACCCCAACACATCAATACAGCCCTCATTACACTGATTCTAAAACCACATAAACATGCTACTGACTGCTCTAATTATCAGCCAATTTCATTAATTCTGAGATAAAACATAATCAGTAAAGCGCGATCCATTAGACTGGAGTCTGTTATCTCCTCACTAATAAGTACGGATAAGACTGGATTTATCAAGGGGAGACAAACCTCAGAAAACCTCATTTGGACCTTTTTATAAACCGATGTTTTAAAACAGAACACTGAAATAAAAAGCCTGCAGGCGAGGCGGGGAGTGTGGAGTCAGGACAACTTAGAAAATATCATTTCAGTGGATTATGGTTCAGTTATGTTCCCTGACTAAGCTCCTGAGATGTACCCCTGAGGGTCCCACCACAGTGAGAAAAAGGGTCCTGCCCCAGTGACAGTGTCGTACCACTGAGAGAGTATAGGACTATTTATTTCTGCCTGCATCTCTAGTGTGACCACTTGTCTAGTGTGCATCGCTAAAACGCAGCATGTGTGGTTGTGAAGAGCGACAGTACATGAGGAGTTGAAGACGAGTCGATGAAACAGGTCAACAAGCCTCAGAGGTGCATCTGAATATTTTAAACTTCATATTGAATCTTCCTCCTGAACGACTGACCACCTGCCAAACACCCTGGTATCTGGAGCCTTTACCTGCTGTCATCGGGTGGAAGGCAGGATACGCCCTGGACAGGTCGCAGGTCCATCACACAAACCAAAAACAGCCAAATGTTTTTCTACAATCTCAAAAACCTAAAAACTCAGAACAGTATAATAAAATATTAGCTAACACTTAGCATGCTATGCTATCTCTGGCCAGCAGGGGAGCCGCGTTTTTTCCTCTTTCTCTTTTGAGGACTAAGTGAAAGAAATCACTGTGAGCTACAACTATGGCTACAATTAGCACTATAGACCAGCTTTGATCAGCAGGGCGTGGCTGTTTTTCCCCTCACCTTTCAGAGACCTGGTGAAAACTATTTCCCTTGATTCCTGATGGGTAAGGGAAAAAACAGCTGCTGCTGCTGGTTAAACGTGTTAGCCAGTTCTTTATCATACCTTACCTGTCTAGTGCACCTCAGAAGTAGAAAAAACTGTGAATGAAACTTCAGCAACTCTCTTTTTTGTCGTCTTCCCCTTCAGGACTGTCTGTATTTTTATATGTAAGGTGTGTTTAGTGGCTTCTGTCAGAGGTTTGGACATTTTTCTGTTCTTAAAGCTTTCTGTGTGTTACTTTAGCATGGGGTTTCAATCTTTAACTGAACTCTGGGAAAAGTGGATTTGTGACAACAAACTGATTTGTTTGGTAGATAAATTGAGTGTTTAGGGTGGGAGTTTAGTCTGAACTGTGTGCTTCATCTCCAACAGCAGAAAAACCTAAACCTCAACTCACATCAAGCCATAAAGGAGCTGAAAAATGTTCATGCTTTATAGTTTATATAGACGTAGAAAACATCATCACAATGATTTGTCCTGAGGATTTCTTTCTCTCCACAGAGAGACCAAAAGCTGTGGTGTCCATACAGCCTGATGATCAGGTGTTCAGAGGAGAGACTGTCACTCTCAGATGTGACATACAGGGAGGAGGAGTCTCTAACTGGCAGTACAGCTGGTTTAAAGATGGTTCATCCACTGCTGTCAGTAATGAACAGCAGTACAGTATCAGCTCTGTTACAGAGTCTCACAGAGGAAAATACACCTGTAGAGGAACAGAGACAGGAACATCACGCTACTCACACACCAGTGATGCTGTTACACTGACTGTATCAGGTGAGTGAGATCATCTCATTAATTAATCTCAGTATCACAGCAACACAGATGAGACCAGATGTTTGAGTTTGTGTTTTTATTAATGAAACTGACTCTAAATTCTCTGAATCTGCACTGCTGCTCTCTTCTTTCTGTAGATCTACCCAAACCTACACTGACTGTAGATCCAGTAAAATGATTCAGAATGAATTAATGAACAGAATCTGGTGTTTGGTCACAAATATAAAAACACAAATAAATTAATGAATAAAAGGACCAATCTGGATTATAATGTTTTCCTTTTTCCTAACTCCTCCCCTTCTTTTCCCTTTTTCTCTTCCCCCTCCCACACACCCTTCCACTCCCTCTCTACCCTCCCTCCATTAGGTTTTCCCTTTCACCTTTCCCTTTCCCCTAGTGCCACCTGCCTAATAACCCCAATCCCCAAAGTAAATGTTACATTAATAAACAAACTGCCCAATTATCCCAATAAATTAATATGAGAGTATATGATTAGAGAATTGGGATACAGAGGAGAAAAATAAATAAATAAATGAATACAAAAAAAATTACATAATAAAAAATAAAATTAATTAAAAAGGGGGGGGGGGGGTTCAGTCATCTGGCATGATCTGAAGAGACTTGAAATAAGAAAGGAAGAGGTTCCACTTTGAGTAAAACACAGCAGTATTGCCTCTCAGAGTGAATCTCATCCTATCAGGTCTAAGAAAGTGCATGACATCCCAAAGCCACCTTGAAATTAAGGGGAGTTTTGGAGATTTCCACAACAACAAAATGCGGCGCCTCACTAATAAGGATGTAAAAGCCAAAATGTCCAATTGTCCACTGGTGAGTACTTTAAACTGAATCAATTGTAATCTTGCACAAGGTACACTTTCCCGCACCTTGGCGATAGCCTTATCCCACCATTGGTCTGTTAGAGCAACGCCCAGCTCGTATTCCCAAGATCTTTTAATTTTATTCATGGGACAGGACTCCAGATGAACAAGCTTCAAATAGATGTTGGATATACAACATTTCTGAAAGGGCTCTAAAGACAGAAAGTCATCCAAGGGATATCCAACTGGTAGGTGGATGTAATCCAAAAAAGAGAAGACACTGTGTCTAATCTGCAAGTATCTAAACAAGTGGGAAGGAGGCAGGTTGAATTCTGCTGATAACTGAGCAAAGCTACAAAAAATACCATCTTTATAAAGATCATGAAGGGATTTAATACCTCTGTTGTGCCTGCGAGGCTGTGTGTTGGAGAGCTGGCCGTATAAGCAGCTGAGAGGGACCAGGATCTTTGGTAGCTTTAGTGGCTTTTGAAGGCATAGTGACCTCCACCAAACAAGTCCACAAAGAAATTAAGCACAACGACAAACCAACCAAGACGTGTAAACGAGCCTCAAAACATTAAAATAAAAGTCCGCTCAGCAGAGAGCTTCAAAAACACGTCTACACCATGCTGCTTCACACC
Source organism: Pygocentrus nattereri (assembly GCF_015220715.1). Lineage (NCBI taxonomy): Eukaryota > Metazoa > Chordata > Actinopteri > Characiformes > Serrasalmidae > Pygocentrus > Pygocentrus nattereri. The sequence goes on along the minus strand of NC_051212.1, from coordinate 15,175,209 downwards.
GGAGGTTCCAGAAACCGGTCTGTGTTAAAAGTATAACAGTATAACAGTGAGATATTAACAGTTACAGTGGGGACGTTTATTCTGTGGCTACAACTGAAAGATGATCATGCTTTATAGTGAACATAGAAAAGAAAGACAAAGAAAACATCATCAGAGGAGATGCTGTTACAGCACAAGCTAAAGTACCCCTTTAGAACTGTTCAGCCCTCTTCAGGACCACCACAACACCATGATGATTTATCACAGGCCCACCCCATCAATAGGTCAGAGTGTTAAATTAAGCTGGATTTGTTCAGATAGTGAAATTTGAATTGTTCCAGTAAACTGCGTTGGGCTGGATTTCCAGAGTAGAGATATTAGAGTTAGTCCTAATATAAATCCTTATGTCAGTATGTCACATACTTTTAATGGTAATCACTATTACATTTATTATACAATATACATTTGCAGTATGTATATTTTGAACATAAGTTATTTCTGATATCTGACGTTTATATGTGATGAAATATATTATCAATATGAAATAAAAGAAAAATGTAGACACACAACACCAACATTCTCTCTCTCTTCTCCTCTGTCCTCACAGCTTTACCCACAGCTACACTGACTGTAGAGCCCAAGTGGACCCCTGTGTTCACTGGAGAGTCAGTGACTCTGAAGTGTGAGATACAGTCTCTCAGTAACTGGAGATATCAGTGGTATAAAGGCAGCAGTGGAACTGCAGTCAGTCAGTCTCAGACAAACACCTTCACCATCAGATCAGCAGCAGATCAGGGTCAGTACTGGTGTAGAGGAGAGAGAGATTACAGACCCTCATCATCACAACGCAGCAAGACTGTTACTCTCACAGTGAAAGGTAAGCTCTATATTATCATCACTGGAAAGTTTGAGTTTATTAACATCAGTTAATTTGGGTAAAATTAAATTACTGGTAACACAGAAAATATAATACGGTATATTAATGTTGTCTTTGGGAAGATAAATACAGAAGCTCTGGAGGGTAATATAAATAAAACAAGTTCCAATATTTATTTTCTCTGCCTGTATAACAAACAAAAAACAGCCAAATGTTTTTCTAAGATCATTTTCACCCTTAAAAACCCAAAAAACTATTAGCTAACACTTAGCATGCTATGCTATCTTTGGCCAGCAGGGGAGCCACGTTTTTTCCTCTTTCTCTTTTGAGGACTAAGTGAAAGAAATCACTGTGAGCTACAACTGTGGCTACAATTAGCACTATAGACCAGCTTTGATCAGCAGGGCGTGGCTGTTTTTCCCCTCACCTTTCAGAGACCTGGTGAAAACTATTTCCCTTGATTCCTGATGGGTAAGGGAAAAAACAGCTGCTGCTGCTGGTTAAACGTGTTAGCCAGTTCTTTATCATACCTTACCTGTCTAGTGCACCTCAGAAGTAGAAAAAACTGTGGATGAAACTTCAGCAACTCTCTTTTTTGTCGTCTTCCCCTTCAGGGCTGTCTGTATTTTTATATGTAAGGTGTGTTTAGTGGCTTCTGTCAGAGGTTTGGACATTTTTCTGTTCTTAAAGCTTTCTGTGTGTTACTTTAGCATGGGGTTTCAATCTTTAACTGAACTCTGGGAAAAGTGGATTTGTGACAACAAACTGATTTGTTTGGTAGATAAATTGAGTGTTTAGGGTGGGAGTTTAGTCTGAACTGTGTGCTTCATCTCCAACAGCAGAAAAACCTAAACCTGAACTCACATCAAGCCATAAAGGAGCTGAAAAATGTTCATGCTTTATAGTTTATATAGACGTAGAAAACATCATCACAATGATTTGGTCTGAGGATTTCTTTCTCTCCACAGAGAGACCAAGAGCTGTGGTGTCCATACAGCCTGGTGATCAGGTGTTTATAGGAGAGACTGTCACTCTCAGATGTGACATACAGGGAGGGGGAGTCTCTAACTGGCAGTACAGCTGGTTTAAAGATGATTCATCCACTCCTGTCAGTAATGAACAGCAGTACAGAATCGGCCCTGTTACAGAGTCTCACAGAGGAAAATACACCTGTGGAGGAACAGAGAGAGGAACATCACGCTACTCACACACCAGTGATGATGTTACACTGACTGTATCAGGTGAGTGAGATCATCTCTTCAGTGTTCATTAATCTCAGTATCACAGCAACACAGATGAGACCAGATGTTTGAGTTTGTGTTTTTATTAATGAAACTGACTCTAAATTCTCTGAATCTGCACTGCTGCTCTCTTCTTTCTGTAGATCTACCCAAAGCTACACTGACTGTAGATCCAGTAAAATTATTCAGAATGAATTAATGAACAGAATCTGGTGTTTGGTCACAAATATAAAAACACAAATAAATGAATGAATTAAAGGACCAATCTGGATTATAATGTTTTCCTTTTTCCTAACTCCTCCCCTTTTCCCTTTTTCTCTTCCCCCTCCCACAAACCCTTCCACTCCCTCTCTACCCTCCCTCCATTAGGTTTTCCCTTTCACCTTACCCTTTCCCCTAGCGCCACCTGCCTAATAACCCCAATCCCCAAAGTAAATGTTACATTACTAAACAAACAGCCCAATTATCCCAATAAATGAATATGAGAGTATATGATTAGAGAATTGGGATACAGAGAAAAAAAGAAAAATAGATAAATAAATACAAAAAAAATTACATAATAAAAAATAAAATTAATTAAAAAGGGGGGGGGGGGGGGTCAGTCATCTGGCATGATCTGAAGAGACTTGAAATAAGAAAGGAAGAGGTTCCACTTTGAGTAAAACACAGCAGTATTGCCTCTCAGAGTGAATCTCATCCTATCAGGTCTAAGAAAGTGCATGACATCGCAAAGCCACCTTGAAATTAAGGGGGTTTTGGAGATTTCCATACCAACAAAATGCCGCGCCTCGCTAATAAGGATGTAAAAGCCAAAATGTCCAATTGTCCGCTGGTGAGCAGGAGTACATCTGTAGAAAGGCCAAATATCCACGCCTAGAACTTTTGACATAGTTTTAAAGTAAGCAAGCCAAAACTTGCGTAAAGTGGGACAGAGTCATATGGCTCAGATTTCACGGTGAGGTATGACATTTATCACATTGGTCATTGGTGTTCAGATAAAATTTAGAAAGCTGAGATTTAGATCGGTGAACTCTGTGCAAAACTTTAAACTGAATTAATTGTAATCTTGCACAAGGTACACTTTCCCGCCCCTTGGCGATAGCCTTATCCCACCATTGGTCGGTTAGGGCAACGCCCAGCTCGTATTCCCAAGATCTTTTAATTTTATTCGTGGAACAGGGGTCCTGATGAACAAGCTTCGAATAGATGTTGGATATACAACATTTTTGAAAGGGATCTAAAGACAGAAAGTCATCCAAGGGATATCCAACAGGTAGGTGGATGTAATCTAAACAGGTGGGAAGGAGGCAGGTTGAATTCTGCTGATAACTGAGCAAAGCTACAAAAAATACCATCTTTATAAAGATCATGAAGGGATTTAATACCTCTGTTGTGCCAGCGAGGCTGTGTGTTGGAGGGCTGGCCGTATAAGCAGCTGAGAGGCACCAGGATCTTTGGTAGCTTTAGTGGCTTTTGGAGGCATAGTGACCACCACCACCAAACAAGTCCACAAAGTTCACAAAGAAATTAAGCACAACGACAAACCAACCAAGACGTGTAAACGAGCCACAAAACATTAAAATAAAAGTCAACAACAATTCCAGTGAAGTTGGGACGTTGTGTAAAACAAATAAAAACAGAGTACAATGATATGCAAATTCTTTTCAATATATATTCAATTAAATACACTACAAAGACAAGATATTTAATGTTCAAATGGATAAACTTATATAGTTTTTTGCAAATATTCACTCATTTTGAATTTGGTGCCTGCAACACGTTCCAAAGAAGTTGGGACAGGGGCAACAAAAGACTGAGAAAGTTGAGGAATGCTCAAAAAACACCTGTTTGGAACATTCCACAGGTGAACAGGTTAATTTGGTTAAAAGGGAGCATCCCTGAAAGGCTCAGTTATTCACAAGCAAGGACGGGGCGAGGTTCACCACTTTGTGAACAACTGCGTGAGCAAAGAGTCCAACAGTTTAAGAACAACATTTCTCAATGTGCAATTGCAAGGAATTTAGGGATTTCATCATCTACAATCCATAATATCTGGAGAAATGATCTGGAGAAATCTCTGCAAGTAAGCGGCAAGGCAGAACACCAACATTGAATACCTGTGACCTTCAATCCCTCAGTTGGCACTGCATTAAAAACCCACATCATTCTGTAACGGATATTATCACATGGGCTCAGGAACACTTCAGAAAACCACTGTCAGTGAACTCAGTTCATCGCTCCATCTACAAGTGCAAGTTAAAACTCTGCCATGCAAAGCGAAAGCCAGATATCAACAATACCCAGAAACGGCGCCGGCTTCTCTGGGCCCGAGCTCATCTGAGATGGACTGACGCAAAGTGGAAAAGTGTCCTGTGGTCTGATGAGTCCACATTTCAGAGTTTTTGGAAATCATGGACGTCGTGTCGTCCAGGCCAAAGAGGAAAAGGACAGTCCAGATTATTATAGTACTGGTGGGAACTACGTTACCCAGAATGCTGTGTACGGGGAGAGAAAAGAAATAAAAGAAAAAGAGGAATGGACTTCAAGCGGTGTGGCTGGTCTTGTCTCTGTGTTAGCTAATGTAAGATATATTTATACATGGTGTCAGAAGCGGGCAGTTTAGTGAATGCCACGTATATTTACCACTTCATGTGTACAGTGAGTGGAGTCAAGCTGTGGCTCGAAGGGGAATTGAGGAGACTAAGGGAAGTGCGCGAAACTCAGGGAGAGCAGTGCAGCTTCACACAGGCAGCCAGTGTGTTTTCCTCCACTGATTTGGCTCCTAACACACAGAACTGAACAAATGGCAGTTGCAGCCGTACAGATAACACACCCAGAGCCCTTCGACTTCTCCAACTCAGCTGAGTGGCCAAGATGGATTAGGCGGTTTGAGCGCTTTCGTCTAGCATCAGGACTGAGCACAAAACCAGAGGACTATCAGGTCAACTCCTTACTTTACGCTATGGGAGATGAAGCAGACGATATCCTAGCAGTGCTGCCACTGAGTGAGTCAGAATAAAAAGAAATATCACACAGTTGTACAAGCATTTGAGCAGCACTGTGTAGGTAGACATAATGTCATACTCGAGAGAGCCCAGTTCAGTCGCAGATGCCAAGAAGAGGGTGAAAGTGCAGAGGCATTTATCACAGCAGTACATAAGCTCACAGAGCACTGTAACTTTGGCACACTGAAAGAAGAGCTAATCAGGGATAGAATTGTTGTGGGAATCAGAGGCCACAGATTGTGGGAACTTCTGCAGCTAGATCCTGATTTAACTCTGAGCAAAGCAATACAAAAAGTCTGCCAAAATGAAACTGTGAAAAACCAACAAGCTGTATTGCATGGCCCTAATAATAGAGAATCAGCCAAGGGCATTAATGTAGATGCTATACGAGGAAAAGTGGGAAACAAAAAGATGTTTCAAAACATAAAGTACACCTTTAAAATTGTTCGGCCTCTTCAGGACCACCTGAAAATGTTGATTTGCCTTTATATATAAATGGTATACATTTCAATAAACTACCCTTTCATAACTCTTTTTCATCTCTAAAAAGATGCGAGCACACGTATAATTAATTTGTGTACCTACACAGTTATTAATGAGAGCGCAGTGAGACTGCTGATACAGGATCAGTCCTGCTAGAGAACTCAATCAAAACACTAACTGCCTCCCTAAAGTGTTGATCTTCAGTCAGACACTAAATATATATTCACTACTATTGTGAGATGCTGCAGTGGATTACTTTAATAAGCTGTTTAAACACAGATCACTGCTTATTTCTTCCAAAAGACACAGAAAAGGTCAGAACTCAACAGTGAAAGTACCAGCAGCTCACACTTTGAGTCAGTCTCTTCATCACTTACAGCAGCTGCTTCTGTACAAGTGACTTTATCGCCACAGCCTGTGTTCGTCTTTACAGCAGCAACGACCACCACAGCACCACGATGACTGATCTCAATCAAACAGGACAGAATGTTAAATTAATCTGCATTTGCTCAGATTGTCAAATTTGAGTTCCTGTGAGTGCCGTCACCAAATTATCGCCAATCAAATCGTTATAGCCTCCAACAAGCTCTGCCTCATGTCCTCAGCCCTCCCTCAGCCAGCCATCACTGCTTAGTAACCGTTGCTAACTGCCTTTGCTTCAGGCCATTATCAGTGTTTGAATTTGTAGCTCCAGCTATGGTTAAAGACCTGGAGTTCAGAGTAAATGTAAGATCCCGTCCCCGGTAGAGGAGAGTATGTCGATCTCTACACATCCAAAGATAAAATACCAAATTTTCATAACGTCATAATTGTCAGTTCTTTATGAATTTGGTAGTTAAGTTGGTCTTTACTTAGCTACAAAAGCTAAAGGACCAAAATCCCAAAGCAAACATCTAACTTACCCTAAACTGCTTATACAGCTAAGTTATACTTTGATGACTTAAAGTCACAATCATGTGGTGTTCACTGGGCAGAAGCTGTGCCTGTGGTGAGCGGCTTTATAGTGAAGGTGCTGTTGGTCAGTGAAGTGTTGGCTGTGTTTGTGTGAATTCTGTCTTCTGTTTGGTTGCTGTTGTTTACCACTGTAAGGTAGAAGTGGTGGATTAGGGAGGTGATGACTGCACTGCTGTTAGCAATAGACTAAGACCTGATGTGACTCAGCAGGACGCAGCGCATTTGGAAACTGTATCTACCAAGTTGACCTACATAAGGGTTCTTTAGTTAAGAAAATGGTACTGTGTAGAACCATGAACACTCCAAGAACTCTTTTTGAAAAGGGTTCTATATAGTAGCAAAAGGGGTTCTTTAGCTTGTAACAATAGAAGAATTTTTTGGTGCTATATAGAACCCTTTTTAAAAGGTTCTGTACACTGTTAGAAATAAAGGCACCATGCAGGTACATGATTCGTTCTTCAAGGGACAAATAATGTAAGTGTATCCTCAAAGGTGCAACAGCGGCTTGAAGGTTCAACTGTGTACCTTAAATATGTTTTTCCTAGTGGAAAAGTAGATATTTGTACCTTTTTATAAACTAATGTTTTAAAACAGAACACTGAAATAAAAAGCCTGCAGGCGAGGCGGGGAGTGTGGAGTCAGTACAACTTAGAAAATATAATTTCAGTGGATTATGGTTCAGTTATGTTCCCTGACTAAGCTACTGAGATGTACCCCTGAGGGTACCACCACAGTGAGAAAAAGGGTACTGCCCCAGTGACAGTGTCGTACCGCTCTGAGAGAGTATAGAACTATTTATTTCTGCCTGCATCTCTAGTGTGACTGTAACCTGTTCATGAGTTCTTATTTTTAGAAGAAGTTCTGAAAAGGGCACACATTTCTTAGCTGAGCCAGACAATGCCTCTTTTAAATGCAGGGTGGCAATCAGAACGTCATCCCAGCACCCCCTGATGAACTGTTTCAATAACTGCTCGTCAGCATTTTCACCTGCAAGACCTTCACGCTCTACAACATCTTGCAAAAGGGAATGAAGTCTGCGGAGATAGTCAGAGGCCTTCTCTCCCTGGTTTTGATGCGTCTCCAAAAACTGAATATACAGCTCCTCCCCTCCTGTAACACTCCCATAGACATTCTCCAACTCTTGAAGAGGCTTTAGGAGCTGCATTTTCACCAATGCACAATGCTACACTCAGTGCAGGGGAGAGCAGACTGTCAAGTATTATTTGGCGTTTGGGACTTTCAGAAAGGCTGGCATCACTCAGGACTTGTCTAGAATGTAAACGCCATATGTTAAAGGCTACCTCATTAGGGGGTTTGGGCAAGGTGCCAGAGAATACCCTTAATTTCCAAGGAGGACGAGTTTGCACTTCTGGTCCATGTTTGACAACATGCTCTACTATCACACGCTGAACATCTGTAGGAACAGGGAATGCTGTGGTGGTGCTTGTGGTGTGCACTTGGGCAATTCTTGAATCCATCTCGGTAGGTGTCCACAGCCCCAAAGGTTACTGAAGTAGGTGATTATGAACGTTTACAGGCCGGAGTAGAGGTAACTGGGTTTTGTTGACTCCTCTCTCTAAGCTGACCCAAAGCATGGCGATTTAACGCTACTGGACTGACATTGTAGAGTTTAGCCAACTCATCTAATTGGTCTTTAAAGTTAATAGTCATGTCATCAATTACTCGCACTATAGCTTTAGCGCCAGTTACATCAGGTGGGGGTTCTTCTGAAATAGTAGTTGGGCTATACTCATCTAGCTGAACTACCTGCCAACAGGGACCCTTCCCATAGTGAGTCTGCTCTTCATCCAAAAGAAGTGGAGTAATAATCTCCTCAAACTGGCATAAAACACTGTCTGCCAATGTCCCATCAAGACGCTGTATGTTTCTTACACTGTCAAGAGTATCAAATGCTCTTTGTACCTCGGCTAAGGTAACTTCCTGACCTACTCTTTTCAAGATGACAGTCAGGGTCAAAATCATATTTTGCACACAAATCCATGGCTGTGCAACATGTGCCCTGTAAGACCCTTATACTTTCACAGAACGTTCTGCCAAATTTGTCTTTTTATTCTAGCAGTTTAAAATACGCTCCTGGCCCTGTGGGGGCGCTATTTTTTTCCTCCTATGTAACCCAGTAAAGAAACAAGTGGAGATTTTAAAGAAGGAAATTTAATTTACTGGTTCTGATAGCTGTATACCATCATATGTTCAGAAATATTTATTCTCTTCAACAGGAATGTACTTGTCTGCTTCTACGACAAAAGAATTCTCATTTCAGTAAAAGACAACAAAATAAATAAATAAAATAAGAGAACACGTTCATAGTGATTTGTGATACACTACAATTGTCCTCTGAAACAGGTGCATTAGTGAACTTCAAATCACTTCCCTGAAATAATCCAGAAAGAAACTTCAACCGCAATGTTTTCAGTCCTTTGTGTGTGTGTGTGTGTGTGTGTGTGTGGAATGTGCCCATTTAGTCCGAGTAAAAAGAAAATCTCCAAAAATTTAGAGCGTAAAAAGTTCTATAGCTTTGGGCACCCAAACAAAAAAATGTGCAAATCTCTGGCCCCACCTGCAGTCCAGCAAAAATAACCAAACTCAGCTTCTCTCACTCGGGCATGAGCAGTGCTGAAGTCCAGCGCCTGAAATGGGCCTTCAGTTCCTCCAGCACCCCTTTCTCAGAGCAGCCACAGCCTATCGCAACAGAGAAGTCAAGCACACGATCCAAGCAAATGGAGGGCTTCAGTGCAGCTAGTAGCCATGTGGCCACTAGTAGATGCAGGCAGGGCAGGACTGTTAATCTGGCGTACCGGGCATTTTCCCGGTGGGTCGACAGTCCTCAGGGGCCGACAGTCCTCAGGGGCCGAAGCTGTTGGGTTTTTTTTCTTCCCGGCCCACAATTTAGAGGGGGCGGCCCATTGGCCCATGTTCAATATAGACAGTGGACCAATCAGGATATAGGACGAAAGCGGCCCCACCCCCTCTCTGCGTGGTCCGCTGTAACTCCCGCTGCGTTCAGTGTTGAGCGCGTTAGGAGAGGCAGCGTGGAGAAGCAGAAGCGGCGGAAAGGAGGAGCGGAGAAGTAGTTTTTTAAGTTGCCATGATTAAAGAGATATTTGGTATTCAGTGTTTTGGATATTGACATGGTAAGAATATTATTGGTGATTGTGATATGATGATGCTAAGACTGAATCCAGTGACTTTAACCAATAATGTTTTAATTCATTTTGTTTTTTTCCATGTCGCTCTTCTCTGTAACCCCACATACATAAAGTACAAGTCGGCTGTGCTCTGCTAATTATGAGGGCCGGTCTAAACCAAAAATGCCAGGGCCGATTTTTTGTCCCAGGCCCGCCCCGTGTGGCTACTAGTAGATGCAGCTGCTTCTGAGCTGAGCGACCAGCTTCTACCGCGCTGAGTCGGATTCTGAGCTACTCAATGTCTTATAATGAGCCCATGCTGTCGGGAAATGGGCACCAGTTACTATGGCAACCAACGCTTAACAAAATACGCCAGGAACTGTTTTCTCAAAGAGAGAGACTCTTACTTTTAACACATTGATTTCCCCACTAAACTGGAGGGCGAATGCATTTACAGTAGGGATGGGGAGATTCACCGATTCACAGCGGTGACTCGGCACACATGTCTGCGATTCGACTGCACCGGTAGATTCAACGTGCATCGGGTTTAATCTGCGGTGCATCTCCTCTAGCCTTTCTGCTTCGGCACATACCAAGGTTCAATCTGGTGTTGTGTTTTCCACTATCTATTCCTTATTCTAACGTATTTTCAGAGGCAACATATTTTTTATTTTTATTCATTTCTTTTTTTTTCGAGGCAACAGAAATGCACCATCGTGTCCTCAGGCACTGACGCAAGCACGCAGACGTACACAGCAAAGCTGGAGGGAAACGAGAGCATTAGCAACGACAAAGACACACAGATCAAACGTGTGGCAATATCTCGGGTTTTTTAAGCGAGGTGGTCAACTTGACAAGACGCACGCCATCTGCAAACAATGCCGTGGGGCTATCAAATACGTTAGTAGCACAACGAACCTGGCGACACACATGAAAGACGGCCCGGTGTGGACGTCTCTGCGGCCGCGACCCCCTCGTTTTCCTCGGATCCTGCTGAAACACGAGCCACACTGAGCCACACTGAGCAGTAGCAAAGGAGGTGACGGGCCTATCGCAAGTTTCTTTAGGCAAAACGCGCCCTACTCAGTCAACTATCTGAAACCTTGTGTAGCAGTTCAGTCTAGTAGTCTTAGTATGTGTTGCAGATCATAATTTTCACTGTGCACATTGTTAATACAGTACTTTTAAAAACTGTTCATCTTATGTTTTATACGTTTTGTATAAATATAGATGGAGAATATAACTGAATAATTCAGTTGAATAAATTAATGCTCTGTCTGAATATACTGAGTTATGCATTTTTTTATATTATGTATTGGTTTTGCTCCATCGAAAACAACCAGATGCATACATCCATTAAATTGTTAGAGAGTAAAGTAGAGTTGTGCTATTGAGTTAAGAAAACTGATGGGTCAGGCCAATACATCCTCAAACCTCAACTAACTGTATCGAATGATCACTTATCAAACCGAATCCTCATATAATTAAGTCATATCGTTATCTAATCACTTTTGAATCGCATCATATCGTGAACAGGAGTGATTTGTATCGCATCGTATCGACAAGGGGTTTCAGAGTATCGCAGTTATATCGTATCGGTAGCAGTGTATCGAGATGTGTATCGAATCGACCTTAGTGGTGAAGATATACATCCTTAATTTACAGGTTACACGACCACTTTGTGCATCGCTAAAACGCAGCATGTGTGGTTCTGAAGAGCGACAGTACATGAGGAGTTGAAGACGAGTCGATGAAACAGGTGAACAAGCCTCAGAGGTGCATCTGAATATTTTAAACTTCATATTGAATCTTCCTCCTGAACGACTGACCACCTGCCAAACACCCTGGTATCTGGAGCCTTTACCTGCGGTCATCGGGTGGAAGGCAGGATACGCCCTGGACAGGTCGCAGGTCCATCACACAAACCAAAAACAGCCGAATGTTTTTCTACAATCTCAAAAACCTAAAAACTCAGAACAGTATAATAAAATATTAGCTAACACTTAGCATGCTATGCTATCTCTGGCCAGCAGGGGAGCCGCGTTTTTTCCTCTTTCTCTTTTGAGGACTAAGTGAAAGAAATCACTGTGAGCTACAACTGTGGCTACAATTAGCACTATAGACCAGCTTTGATCAGCAGGGCGTGGCTGTTTTTCCCCTCACCTTTCAGAGACCTGGTGAAAACTATTTCCCTTGATTCCTGATGGGTAAGGGAAAAAACAGCTGCTGCTGCTGGTTAAACGTGTTAGCCAGTTCTTTATCATACCTTACCTGTCTAGTGCACCTCAGAAGTAGAAAAAACTGTGGATGAAACTTCAGCAACTCTCTTTTTTGTCGTCTTCCCCTTCAGGGCTGTCTGTATTTTTATATGTAAGGTGTGTTTAGTGGCTTCTGTCAGAGGTTTGGACATTTTTCTGTTCTTAAAGCTTTCTGTGTGTTACTTTAGCATGGGGTTTCAATCTTTAACTGAACTCTGGGAAAAGTGGATTTGTGACAACAAACTGATTTGTTTGGTAGATAAATTGAGTGTTTAGGGTGGGAGTTTAGTCTGAACTGTGTGCTTCATCTCCAACTGCAGAAAAACCTAAACCTGAACTCACATCAAGCCATAAAGGAGCTGCACTGATAGGAAATCCAGTGGTTCTGTACTGTAAGCTGGATCAGTCTGCTGGATGGAGGTTTTACTGGTCCAAACACACACAGAGCCCTGAGAATGAGACCAAGCCTGAAACACACTCCTACACCATCAGCTCAGTCAGTGTCTCTGATGGAGGACAGTACTGGTGCAGAGCTGGGAGAGGAACCCCAGTCTACTACACTCACTACAGTGATGCTCTCTGGATAAACGTCACTGGTGAGTAGAAAACTTTCTGCTACTGATCTGGTGCTAAACATGGACTATAACCTGGATGCAGACAGCAGAGGTTTAATATACAGAGCTTCATGATCAGTTCAGCTTTAACATTTAAAAGTTTTATTAAGGCTGTGTGGGAACTTCAGATCAAGCCTGCTGTGTGAACAGGAATGTATAAAGTGTCACATGGCTAGTTTTGGTTTGACTGACTCGCTGCCTAAAAGGAGAATTATACTATATATTTTTATATTATTCTGATTCTGGCGTAATTTAGTCATTCAGATGTGAACAGAGTCAGAATGTTTTGATGTGGAATGATGCATTAGAGAAAAACTTCATCACTTATTATGTCTTTACAGTGGTGGTGACGGGAACCAGCGGTCAGAATTACAACAGTTTAATGTTCTGTCCTAAACCACCAGTGAAGCTACACATGTTTTAATGTAATGTTGACAGTGATATAGTGTTAAATATGAAATATGAACAGCCTGCATGTACAATCACAATCAAAATGATTATTATTATTCAGCCCCTTTACAAATTAGGTTTGTTAGAAAAAAATAAGTTTCAGCTGTTTGCAAAAAACCAAACAAGAACAATTTAAATAACTAGATAATTAGATAAGTTAGATAATTGAAAAATAAATTGCTCAGAAAGAAACCGTATCTTTTTATTTTGGCTCATCTCTGAAACTCTGTTACCTGTGTGTTGTGAGGTTTACACCTGCCTTACCCTCTTTATTTAATACTGTCCCAAAGTTTTATGCACCTAAAGCAACCTATTTAAAACATTACATTCATTTGGGCAGTAGCTGTGTTTTTGCTTATGAAACAGCGACATTAGAATAAATACAAATAAACATTAATTCATTACAAGAAATCTTTGTTTTAAAAAAGTATTTGGTGCATTTTACACAACGGTTTGCCTTACGTCCTCCAGCCATCGCGTAGGTTTGTTTGGAGAAGTTTGGAAATGGTTAAATAAAAACACAATCAGACATAAAATGACTTCTTATTGTATTAACATTATTGGTTCTTGTTATGAGGCTTTTCTGAGTAAATAAATGCTTACTGCCCAATTAAATAGCATTTCAAATATATTTTATAATTCAGGGGCCTAAGGTTTGCACAATTCTGTACATCAGTAAAGAGAGAGAGAGGGGGGGTCCATCCATCCATCCATCCATCCATCCATCCATCCATCCATCCATTTCCTAAGCCGCTTCTCCGTCAGGGTCTTGGGGGGTGCTGTGGGGGAGGGGTACACTCAAATGCAATTTATGCTTTGATGGTGAAAGTTAAGAATAAGTTAAGATCCTCTACAGAGAACAAAGTTCTGCACATTTAAAGCAGAGAAAACGGGGCTTGTGCAAAAGAAAAAAGGCAAATTTTATATTTTGTTTTTTAATTTTATTTCCTCTAACAGTTTAAATTCAGCAGATAAATAGAATCGGTGCACTAAGATTTCCGGACATATGCCATATTTATGTGTCCTCTGTAGAGGATGTGTTCACTTATTTTCACTTAGAAAATCAACCAAACAAAGTATCATAACTGAGGTTATTAATGTCATTATGCTCCACCCACTGGAGTCACTGTGCATTATGTGTGAGGCTGAAACACTGCAGGAATGAAATGATCAGACTGTGCTGTAGGGATGAGAAGATCCCTGTAAAGAACTGAACTGAAAGACTGAAAATCTGTTAGCCTGTTAGTTTGTTGTGTCTCTCTAGCCCTTTAAGTTCCATTAGGACTCATTTACATGGAAACTGTGAGGTTAATCTGCTGTTTAACGGACTCATAAGGCTGAATGAATCATTTACCGTGTGTTAAACATGTTAGTTAGATGAATGAACCAATAGAAATTGTCCAAAATTACCTTGTAATAAAGTTATGACTTGTTACATTAAAGTACACAGAAATATGAGATTTGGTTACTGCAGAGACATTTGATGCTTTTGTGCTAGTAATTTATTTATTTATGTATTTTTGGCAGTTTGTTTTGTGTATATATTGATGCTAGAATCTGTATTTTACAGGTACGACCCGTTCAGACTCTCTGACAGTCAGTCCCAGTAGAGCTCAACATTTTAGTGCTGGCTCTCTTTCACTGAGCTGTGAGGGACAGAGTGACTCTACTGGATGGAGAGTGAGACGATACACACACAGTGAGAAGGTGTCAAATTGTTCATCAGGCCTGGGATCAGTTACAGGATCTACATGCAACATCAGCTCCCTCAGCACATCCCACACTGGAGTGTACTGGTGTGAGTCTGAATCTGGAGAGAGCAGCAATCCTGTCAACATCACAGTGACCAGTGAGTCTGTATTATTTCATCAGCATCACTTTTGTTCAAACCTCAATGTTTGTGTCACATGTGGTCATATTGTCAAAGAAAACCGAGAATGGAGTATTATAAATATTCAATAGGCTTAAAAGTCAAATAGTAAATAAAGATTTTCAATATGCAAACAAGCATTTCTTCATCATTATTCATGTTTTATAAGAACCATGAGAGATCTGAACTCTGTGCTCCACTAGAGGGCAGTGAAGAGCCAGCATCTTTTGTTTTGGTCAGAGTTTGTTATCTTTTTAGTCCAATGAAGGAAGCAGAGAAAGACCACTAAAGCTGGTTAAAGACTACAGCACACTCTACCAGAAGCTCAGCACTGCCTGGGGAGCAGATGTAGCAAAGCGCAGCTCATATAGATTTGTTAGAGTAAAACTTTCAACATCGTTTAGGTTTGGAATCAGTTAAATAAAGTTTCACACACTTGCTGTTTTCCAGCTAAAAGGTTCAACAAATCAACTCATTTGTCTGTTTATCTTAAAGACTTTACAGCCACATCTTTCCCATTGTAAAGTTCAAGCCACTTACTGTGGATTGGTGGTCTGGGTTTAATATGGTACGGTAATAGAAAGATGCTGAGTGGTGTCACTGTCTGTGGTTACTGTCTCCTGGCGTGTCCAGCATACGGCAGCCTTGGGGGGATTACACTGGACACATTTTTTTCAGATTGAGGTAAAACCATTGTGCACTCTGTTTTGATGCTCTGCCGTCTGTGTTAAGTATGGCTGTCTTTTGTACAGAGCACTCCAGGTGCTCAAACTCAAAGCAGCCAGCTAGTCTATGTCACAGGTGTGTTTTCTGTGCTGACCAGTCAGATCAAAAGGAAGGCGGTCCTTCAGTAATGACTGTAGTCACTGAGTACCCAGAACTGTATGATCAAACTTAGTGTGACCATAAATAAACAGATCACAGTGTAGTTTAGTTTATTTCTGGTAGCACCACACTTGCTAGTTAATGAAAATCACAGAACTTTCTGCCTCTACATATCGAAACAATATTTAGCACAACTTACTGACAGTTATGACGCTGCTGTCGCTTAGTAACAGGCAGACGCACCCAGAACACCAAATCTGATTGAAGTGCCCGACCCCGGACTATACACAATGTTTTATCAACTGCCATTGTAATCGGCCCTTTAATCAGCCTGTGGGATCTCGCTTCACTGATTTTCTTTCTCCTCCTGCCAACGTGCTGCTAGTGTAGAAAGTTCTACCACCCAGGATCAACAAATGATTGAGTATCCACTGTTTCCCGATTCAGGAGGTGTTTCATATGGATACACACACTAGGAGACTAAATAGAGGACTAAAATGATCAAAGAACTGTCAGAACTTTTTCCAAAACCACAGGCGTTGATCTCACACATCATCAGGACATTCATGCATTCCCAGCTCTCATCTTGGATGCGTCTCTCCCAGCTGATGTTATTTTCTTCTGACTTCCCTCTGGCAAGAACTTTCAAAGCAGCACAGTGTGCATCACCCGTCAGCTAACACTGATTGGCCCTGTACTCCCTATTTATATTTATATTGAATATATTGCGTCTTGCACCTTTTCCCACAGCACAGGGACATTTTGTATCACGGTTTATCTAGAAAATTCTATAAGATGTATCTCATAAATATAACTGTTCTGGGAAAGTGTGTATATATTGCAACTTTACACTGTAGTGTTCAATAGTTTACTGTTTGTATTTCCCCTCTTTTGATCTCTTACATTGATCTCCTGTATTTCTCTACATAGTACTACACTTAACTACACAGTGTAATGTCAGTGCAACTACTGCCCTCTATCTCATTCTTCTCTGACAGTCATCTGGATGTTTGGTGACACTTTTTTATTTATTGTTACTTGGTGTCTGGTGTATTTGTCTAGTATGTGCAATACCCCTCTTGTGTGTGCAGTATCTCCTTCCCCTGTTGCCCCCTGTGCACTTCTATTTACACTTATACTTCAATACGTAGAAGCATGCTGCTCTAATGAATGAATTTAATTGGATTTTTGAATGCCCTCTATTCTAAATACATATGAATATAAACCAAACTTGAATATTGAATGAGGCCATTGATGAGTTGGACATTGTTTTCACACAAATGAAATACATTACATCAGCCTAAGTACTTATACATATTAAATATATTGATGTAATGTATTATAATAATGTGGATGTTCACATTTGAATCAAGTAAATTTAAAGCAACCTTTAAGCAACTTTTTTCAGTTTAAAGGCCATCCAGATGGAAGTAAAATGACAGAGTAGTACCAGTAAAAGAGGAAGTTACTCCAGGACTAAACTACTGAAAACCTTTTTCTACTGAAAATTTTACTGTGTGAAAATACATAAAGGATTTGTATCAATCCCACATTTCCATATTTAGATCTGTCAGTACAGATCTCTGAGTTATAGTTCCTGTATTCTCTACAAATTCTTTCTTCAGTGTTGTTCTTACTCTGTCCTGCAGATGGTGCTGTGATTCTGGACAGTCCTGTTCATCCTGTGACTGAGGGAGATCCTCTGACTCTGCGCTGTTTATATCGTGACCCAAAGCCCTCAAACCTCACAGCTGAGTTCTATAAAGATGGATCACTCCTCCAGACTCAGACTACAGGAGAGATGACCATCCGTACTGTCTCAAAGTCAGATGAAGGTCTCTACCACTGTAAACACCCAGAGAAAGGAGAGTCTCCACAGAGCTGGATCTCAGTCAGAGGTGAGAAAACCATTTCAGATTATTTGATTCTTTCTGCAGCACTACAGTAAACAAACTCTTTAAATACAAACTTGTGTGTTTTTCTGTCTTTAGGTTCTGATTCTAAAACTGTAATATTAGCAGTTTCAGTGGTACTGAGTTTAGTCCTGATCCTCATCATCATACTGGGTCTGTTTTGGTGCTACAAGAAGAAGAAAGGTTTGAAAACTACTTTGTATGTTCACTTTGTGTAAACTAATAATTTCTGTGCATTGCAGTAGCTGCTGATGATATTAAGAGGAAAGTGAAGTAACTTGTACGTTTTTAATGTTCATGTTTCAAAAACTGCCGAAAGTGAAAAGCAGATGTTTTTAAATTTTATCACTGAACCACTAAAGCTGAAGATGTAGAATCTCTGTCTTCTACAGGAGATCAGCAGAACACCAATCAGACACCAGACCAGAGTCAGAGTCCAGGATCCACACAGCTGCAGACGGGTCAGTTTTACAGTTTTTATTACATAAACCTTTTTTTCTGCATGTAGCAAATTAAATGTTGTAGTTTTAAAATATTGCTCCATCATAAAAACAGCTTTGACTCAATCCCTCACTTTTCCAAGCATTCATCTAAAAACCTCACTTGAGCAAATACAGTGATGGAACACCCCTACAGGAATTCACCCAAGGAGAAATGGCGAACACCAGGACCGTGTTTAAGAGCGTGTTTAACACGGTGTAGAAACAGGAGGCCAGATTAAAGACTATATTTTGAGTAGTCAGTTTAAGGACTGTGAAAGCAGAATGAGGCTGGAGAAAAAAGTAGGTATTGTTTTTATTTTAGATTCTGGACCTGAACCTGGTGATTTGACTTATGCTGAAATTGATCTGAAAGACAAGAAGAAGCCAAAGAAAACTCAGGACAAGCTGCTTGAGGGTAAGATCAAGAGAAAATATCTAAATCAGTGATGTCAGGTGGTAAATTATTTTAATTGATCATTTTTGTCATGATTGGTCAAATTCCTCCCATTTTGTTATAGTTATAAATAAGCTTGATCAGAAAGTGTTTTGTTTTTTATATATATATATATGTGTTTTCACTAAAAGAATTGGCTTCTTGAGGTTTGCACCGGCGCTTTTAGGACCATGTTACTACAAACTAATGGAAGTCTATGTTACTCAAAATCTTTTGGGTGGTCCTTCTTTTAAACTAGCTCTAAAGCTCAACTGCTTCAGACACAGACTCCTCTTTGACATCAAACTTGATGAACTATGAATAGGATAAGGGGGGAATTTAGATTTTATTCCAGTGAACTGTACCTTTAATGGGCAGTCCTCACATTTATAACAGTGTTGATATGGTGAACGTGGATAACATTCATTTTATTTTCTATGCTTAAAAGTGAACTCTGACCATGTAAAACACAGCAGCGCCTCTAAACAGTGACTCTGACTGTTCTAGATGATTCTGCTGGCGGCTCCGGAGATCTAACTTATGCTCAAGTTAAAACCAAGAAAAAGAAATCCAGAGGAAAAGGTAATAACTGTGGAGCCCCGCTGGTGACATCCTGTATAAAAATAATGCATGGCCATGACTTAGCAAGGCGTAGGAACTACATAATTAAGTCAAGGCCATGACTTAGTAAAGCGTGGGAACGAGACTCTAATGTGTGGCCACAACTTAGTAAGACATGATCTCTTTCCTCTGACTTAAACATTTCATTCCTACGCCTTATTAAGTCATGGCCATGCATTAGGATGTCGTTCCCACATGTTAATAAGGTGTGGCCATGCATTGTTTTTATTTATACAGGATGTCATCAGCAGGGCTGCGTAAATAACTGCATTTCTGCTTTAATAAAATCTGTTTTCTACTTAAATTGGCTTCAGTGTCTAAACTAGTTTCTGTACTAATTAATGCAGCGACACCATCAACTGAGGTGACATATTCCCAGATTGCAATGAAAAGTCTTAAACAGGACAGCAAAGGTAAGAATTACCTACCACACATTACATCAAACAAGCCCTGGCTGATAAACTACATTTGTGGTCATTATATACATTTTATTTGCTACAGTATCAAATGGTGAGGGTTGCGTCAGGAAGGGCATCCGGCGTAAAACTTGTGCCAAAACTATCATGCAGATCACAAATATAATTGCCATACCGGATGGGTCGAGGCCCGGGTTAACAACGACCGCCTCCGCTGCTGTTGACCAGCAGGGTGCCAGTGGAAATTGGACTACTGTAGGTCGAAGACCATCAAAGAGGACAGGAGGAAGGCGGGTTCGAAGGCAGCGAGAGAGAAGGAAAGGCAGGAGTGTGGAGGTTAGAGTAGGGACTCTGAACATAGGGACAATGACTGTTAAAGGCAGAGAGCTTGCAGACATGATGGAGAGACGGAAGGTAGATATTCTGTGTGTCCAGGAGACCAGATGGAAAGGAAGCAAGGCCAGGAACATTGGAGGTGGATTCAAACTGTTCTATCATGATGTTGAGAGGAAGAGAAATGGAGTAGGGATAATCCTAAACGAGCAGCTTGGGAAAAGTGTTCTGGATGTAAGAGAGTGTCAGACAGGATCATGAGCCTGAAGTTGGAGGTTGATGGTGTGATTTTGAATGTAGTCAGTTCAGATGCACCACAGGTTGGTTGTCAGTTAGAGGAGAAAGAGGAATTTTGGAGTAAGATGGATGAAGTGGTAGATGGTGTCCCTAGAGAGGAGAGATTAGTGACTGGTGCAGACTTCAATGGACATGTTGGTGAAGGGAACAGAGGGGATGAAAAGGTGCTGGGTATCTATGGTGTGAAAGACAGAAATGCGGAAGGTCAGATGGTTGTAGATTTTGCAAAGAGAATGGAAATGGCTGTGGTGAACACGTATTTTCAGAAGAGGGAAGAACACAGGGTGACCTACAGGAGTGGAGGGAGGTGCACACAGGTGGATTATATCCTTAGCAGGAGATGCCACCTAAAGGAGATTGGAGATTGTAAAGTGGTGCCAGGGGAAAGTGTAGCAAGGCAGCATAGGGTGGTTGTCTGTAGAATGAGATTAGAAACAAAGAAGAGGAAGAGAGTGAAGACAGAGCCAAAGATTAGATGGTGGAAGCTGAAGGAGGAGGATGGTTGCAGGCAGTTCAGGGAAAAATTGCAACAGGCCCTTGGGGGCAGTGAGGAGCTACCTGAGGACTGGGAAACTACAGCTGAGGTGGTGAGAGAAACTGGCCAGAATGTGTTGGGTGTTTCATCTGATCAGAGGAAAGAAGACAAGGAAAGTTGGTGGTGGAATGAGGAAGTCCAGGAGAGTATTCAGAAGAAGAAGGCAGCTAAGAAAAAGTGGGATAACCAGAGAGATGAAGGAAGTAGGCAGGAGTACTGTGAGGCTAGTCGCATAGCAAAAAGAATGGTGGCAAAGGCAAAGGCTCAGGCCTATGATGAACTGTATGAGAGGCTGGACAGTAAAGAAGGAGTAAAGGACTTATATCGTTTGGCTAAACAGAGAGATAGAGCTGGAAAGGATGTACAGCAGGTTAGGCTGATAAAGGATAGAGAGGGAAATGTTTGCAGATGACATTGTAATCTGTGGTGAGAGTAGAGAGCAGGTGGAAGAGAATCTGGAGAGGTGGAGGTTTGCACTGGAGAGGAGAGGAATGAAGGTCAGTAGAGACAAGACGGAATACATGTGTGTGAATGAGAGGGAGGCAGGTGGAAAGGTGAAGATGCAAGGAGTAGAGGTCATAAAGGTGGATGACTTCAAATATCTTGGGTCAACCATCCAGAGCAATGGACAGTGCAGAAAAGAGGTGAAGAAGAGGGTGCAGGCAGGATGGAGTGGGTGGAGACGGATGTCAGGGCTGATGTGTGACAGAAGGATAGCAGCAAGAGTGAAAGGGAGGGTTTACAAGACAGTAGTGCGTCCTGCTATGATGTATGGTTTGGAGACTGTGGCTCTGTCTAAAAGACCTGAGGCTGAGCTGGAGGTGGTGGAGATGAAGATGCTGAGATTTTCGTTGGGAGTGACAAGGATGGACAAGATTAGAAATGAGCAGATCAGAGGGACAGTGAAGGTGGAGCAGTTTGGAGATAAATCCAGAGAGGCCAGGTTGAGATGGTTTGGACCTGTGTTGAGGAGGAATAGTGGATATATTGGTCAAAGAATGTTGGAGATGGAGCTGCCGGGCAGAGGGAGAAGAGGTAGACCTCAGAGAAAGTTTATGGATGTAGTGAAGGAGGACATGGAGATGGTTGGTGTAAAAG
Source organism: Pygocentrus nattereri (assembly GCF_015220715.1). Classification (NCBI taxonomy): domain Eukaryota; kingdom Metazoa; phylum Chordata; class Actinopteri; order Characiformes; family Serrasalmidae; genus Pygocentrus; species Pygocentrus nattereri. Next base: position 15,153,379 of record NC_051212.1, on the reverse strand, counting down.
TAGAGGAGGCAGTGGGTAGGGCAAGATGGAGGCAGATGATCCGCTGTGGCGACCCCTAAAGGGAGCAGCCAAAAGAAGAAGATCACTGTAAGGACTGTAGTTAGTGACTCGTTGGTGACTAGTCTATGACTGAATGGTTAAGTAGAGCTGAGAATGTCAACATTTATTGTTTTTGTCATAAATTAGGTAAAAATGTCAGTTTGCTTTCCTGAGCATGTCGTGGATATCGTCAGCACTTCTAGAAGACTGACCTGCATGTTTCATTACAAAGTTTCCAGTTTAATAGGATTGGTGCTACACAGTATGTTAAATAATCATTTGTATACTTTAATGATATTTTTCATATGTGGCACTACTGGCTCTTTTTGCCTGTTCCATCATTTAAAATATCAGAAAAATATAAATTCTTACATATTGTGTATGATGAAAATTTCTTCAAGTATCGTGATCTTATATTTTCTCTGTATCGTCCACCTCTATGGTTACACTAGACTGTGGCAGTTCAGCACTGCAGGGTGTGATTGTTTAAGTGCTGCAGTCTGACCTTTAGTTTCTTTACTCTCTACAACATGTTCTCACCAACTTCACCTCGCAGCTAGTGTGTAGCACCATATTTACATAAGTGGCTACTTACAGGAGTGGAGGAGGTAGAGAAGCAGAATTTTCCAGAAGGAAAGAGCTTGACCCTTAGCTAGACAGGCTAGAGTTAGCTAAGGTAAACAACTTTGTAATGCAAACTCTTTTTTGAGTGATTTAGCATAATAACTGCTCTGTTTGGCTGCTTAAGTTTCAGATTAAAAAAACAACAAAACACTTTTGTTTGGTTATTGCAGCAAGAGGCAGAATACAGTGCAGTTATATTAGACGTCATGTGCAACAAATAGAAGAGTTTGCTAAATTAAAGTCAGTTTGCATGCAGCAAATTAAACAGTAGTTTTAAAATATTTAGAATTTTATTGCTGCAGCATTAAAACAGCTTTGACTCAGTCCCTCACCTCTCCAGCGGTCATCTAAAAAACCCACTTCAGCAAATACAGTGATGGAATGGCCCTTCAGGAGTTCCCCAAAGGAGACTTGGCAAATACCAGAACAAGAGCACACAGAATAACACAGTACAGACACAGGAGGCCAGATTAAAGACTGTATTTTGAGACGTTTGTTTAAGGATTGTGAAAGCTGACTGAGACTGAAGAAAAAAGTAGGTTTTGTTTTCTTTTAGATTCTGGACCTGAACCTGGTGATGTGATTTATGCTCAAATTGATCTGAAAGAGAAGAAGAAGCCAAAGAAAACTCAGAACAAGCTGCGTGGGGGTAAGATCAAAAGAAAATGTCTAAATTAGTGCTGACAGGTGATTAAAGTAATTGTGATTGATCATATTTGATATCAAGATTAGCCTTTGTGCTAACTTTGACAGCACTAATCTAAACACAGTATAATCTGAATTCTGCTGTAGTTCCTGACCGTCTGTGCTGTAACAGATTAAATGCTTTCAGCCTGTTCCTGGTTGATGCTAATCCAGTGTCATTGCTCTCTGTAGGGAAGAGCAGGGAGGAAGCTGATACTGTCTACTCAGAGCTGAAGAACTGAGTAACAAAGGGAAGATGAGCTCAAACAGGTCATCACACTTCCCTTTCATAAATGACAATGTGTGAAAGCTTTTAACATTGCCAAGTTTATGTAATATTTTTCTATGATCTGGATTTTTTTTAATGTCATATTTTTGTTTATTTGATTAATTTGATGTGGTTTTAATTATTATTATTGTTTTTATTATCCTTATGCCTAACCATTACCATATTATCCTTATGCTTCACAAATGCTTAAAATATTCATTAATGGGTAAAAAATAAAAAACGCAGTGGTACTAAGTTTTAATATTGCTATTCTTACTGTATTTTAACCCATTTCTTTGCTTTATTTTTACTTTTTAATCCAATTTTAGTTTCATAATTCATTCTTGACTTTTATGCAAGTTATTTGTTTAGTTTGGTTTTATAACTAACTTGATCAATATTTTATGATGTAAAAATGATTTCATTTTTTTTTTGAGTGATGCTTGGAATTAACAAATAAATGTTTTTTTAATTATTATTCATTTTTGAATTCCTGGATTCCTGGAGTTCCGATTCCTGGAATTTACATAATCTTTATTTGGAGATGATCTGTGTCTGTATCTTATGCCAATCTACAACAGTATCCACTTAGAAATCTTTTTCATGGATTAAAAAAAACATTGTAATTTACATCAAATTAAATTTTCATTTCCAATGACTCTTAAAAAAGCAGCACATTCAAGTCAAATTAAACAGCCTTCATCCTACAGTGTAGTCTGCACTGCTGGCAAGAACCCTGAAAAATGACGCCTAAGTAGTGCCGTATTTTGGAGAAGCATCTCATTCATTCTCTATTGTGGATGTTCTATAATGCTGATCTGAAACCTGACCCCAATTACATCCTTCTAGCCTTTAATGTTATGGTGGGCTCCAAATATCAAGGCAAGAACAAAAGCAGTGGCAGAGGTGATGAAGACGACGGCTGTAAACCATCAGATCTGCAGACCTCAGTAAACATGGATGCCTATATAGTCATCCTGCCACTTTACTGATGAACTACATTAATTCTCCACCAGCTCTCGGGCGTGTGAGCATTATGGGACACTGTTCTTCTGTTCTTGTAGATACATGGGATCCAAAGAAACACGGTCACATTCTATCACTGATAAAACTGATACTATCTGCTCTTCTTTCAGTACCTCATGTTCTGTGTTTTGCTCCTGATCTGAACAGACTAAACCTCTAATCTGCATAAGATACATTTGCAGTCCTGAAATGTAGATGCCTTTTTCAGTTCTAACGCCACTACAGAAGAGAACATCTCAAACATCCAAGAGCAGATAGAGAAGCACTTTATTCTATAGTACAGTAAATACCTAATACTGAACGGGTAAATATGATCTAATCTGCATTCTGGCACATACTTTGTAACTGTAGCCCTGAGTATTAACAGGTAGTTACATCAGAACTGCAATGCTATGATTACTTAGCATTTAACAGGTGCTTATGCTTCATTATTGGTATAGACTTTGGATTAAAGGGACCTTTTGCATAGATTAATGAGAACTGGTCACTGTGAGTGACCTGTAAACTTCTGTCCACATTTTAGGCCAAATATGATTCAATGCCTTTAACACCTTCAACTAAGATACTACATAAAAACTTGGTACTGGTTTGTTTTTTGCACAGGATGCTGGGAATCATTTTTCACCTTCATGTTCTTCATATATATTAAACACGCAATGCGTTTAGAAAGGTAAAAACACAAGATTGGTGAAGTAAACTGGTGAACTTGGTCTGAGAGGCTGAAATGATGTGATTATCATTCAGAGTAGTTCAGTGTGAAATGCACCTGTGGAGAAATTTACAGAGTCAGAATCGTTCACTGTTGTAGTACTAGGAACCAGACATCCACAAATCAATATATTGAGACCACAAATTAATATTTTGAGGTCACAAATCACTATAAGGCCAAAAAATTTATATATTGAACCCACAAAATACTATATGGCCACAAATTAATATATCAAACTCACAATTTACTATAAGGACACATTAATATTTTGCGGCTACAAATCAGGGATCAGTGTTGTGTTACATCTCCTAGGGGTAAGACGCACAAAGTGGAAACAAGACTGCCCACTCAGACGCCAGACCAGAGCAAAAAAAATCTAATAAATAAATAATAATAAACACATCAAATACAGATTTGACAATTTATTCGATGCTTTGCACTTTCATCCTGTCATCAAAGTTATTTTCAGTAGTCAACTGAAGCAACTCGACACAAAAAATAAAGGAAATATAACTTCAGGGAGGCCCAAGGCCCAAAATAACAAACAAAAGAGCTTAATAAAAATAAAAAATATAATATAACTAATTAAACTAACAAAAGAAAGAGAAAGGAAATTATAAAACCACTACAATTAACAACGTCCAACAGATCAAACACCAGGGCAGGCCTGTCCTACGTTTCCTTTCATAAAAAAGAAACAAGATGATAAAAAAGTGTCTTCACTGGCCCACAGGCACCTGTAGGCCAGCAGATCATCCACAGTAACTGGTCTGTCCACTGGCGGGCAGCCAGGGGAGCGGAACTGTGCGAAGCCAAATAAGAAAATAGCCGCTCCATATTGCGCCAAAACACCAAAGACCTTTTATAGCCAGCGCCAACTGGAACAGGCAATCACACACCGGGAAAAACGAGATCAGTCACGCAGCAACGTCCACCTGAGAACACTCAGACAGAGAGAGAGAGAAAAGGAGACATCCAGACACAGGACATCCAGTAACAGTTAAACTGGGTGGGCTTTTGCATAAGACCATGGAGGACGTGTAGCTACAATCATAAAAGATGATCATCAGGAGCTCTGAATCCTGGCTGTGTGTCTCTATAATGATGATAAAGAAACTTTTCTTTTATGGCTCCTAAACTGAGGAATAACATCATCAAATATTAGGACTGCAAGCTCCATAAGTGTTTTAATATCCAGATTAATCGTATATTTTAGATGAGCATATCCTGGAGTTTCCTTTTCATTCTGCAGACCATCGAATTTTATCTTGCATAGAGCAGCAAAGTAGCTAAAACTAAAAAGCATCAAAACAGCATTTGAAAGAAACAGCTATAAACCATCAGATGTGCAGACCTCAGTAAAGACTGATCTACTGTCACTTTGATGATGAACTGAACAAATTCTCCACCAGATCTTCAAACATTCAGAGACACTGTCCGTCTGTTCTTCTAGGTATGTGGGACCCAAAGAAACAAGGTCACATGCTGCATCACTGATAAAACTGATACTATCTGCTCTTCTTTCAGTACGTCATGTTCTATGTTTTGCTCCTGATCTGAACAGACTAAACCTCTAATCTGCATAAGCTACATTTGCAGTCTTAAAATATAGAAGCTTCTTTAGGTTCAGCACCACTGCAAAAGAGAACATCTCAAACATCCCAGAGCAGACAGACAAGCAGACTGTAGCACTTTAATGTGTAGTACAGTAAGTGTCTAACGCTGAATGGGTGAATATGATCTAATGACAAGTCATTTCTGGTAAACACCTTGTAATTACGCTGCAGCACTAAGCTGGTATTTACAGCAGTACTACAACGTCATGAATACTTAGAACTGAACAGGCGATTATGAGGTACTTCATTATTTGTATAAACACATTAAAAGGACCTTTTGCACAGATCAGTGAGAAGTGATTACAGTGAATGATCTGTCTGCTTTAGTCTTTTGTCCACATTTAGGCCAAGTAGGATTAAAGGCCTTTAACACCTCGAACAAAGACACGACATGAAACACGTTACTGGTTTGTTCTTTGCACAAGACACAGTTCATATTTTTCATGTTTCTTTTACTCATATACTGAACACACAGCGCATTTATAGAGGTAAAAACGCAAGACCAGTAAAGAAGTGAAATAGAAGTGAACTGGGTGAACTTGAGCTGAGAGGGTGAACATGATGTGACTGTTGCGCCACCTAGTGGTGGGATATAGTTTTATAAGATAGATTCTTTATCTGGGCAGATTACTCACTGAGCAATAATGACTTATAAATAGTTTAATTCCTTTTTCTTGATTTAATTGGACTTTTTGATTCACTCCTTCATTCAATTTGATTTTGGAATGTTGAGCAACTGAAGTTGTACATCAAGCAAGAATGGGAAAGAATTCCACCTACAGAGCTTCAACAATTAGTGTCTCAGTTCCCAAACGCTGAGTTCTCACTCTCTCTCTCTATTACACTCTCTCTCTCTCTCTCTCTCTCTCTATTACACTCTCTCTCTCTCTCTCTCTCTCTATTACACTCTCTCTCTCTCTCTCTCTCTCTCTCTATTACACACTCTCTCTCTCTCTCTCTCTCTCTCTCTCTCTCTATTACACTCTCTCTCTCTCTCTCTATTACACTCTCTTTCTCTCTATTACACTCTCTCTCTCTCTATTACACTCTCTCTCTCTCTATTACACTCTCTCTCTCTCTCTATTACACTCTCTCTCTCTCTATTACACTCTCTCTCTCTCTCTCTCTATTACACTCTCTCTCTCTCTCTCTCTATTACACTCTCTCTCTCTCTCTCTATTACACTCTCTCTCTCTCTTTATTACACTCTCTCTCTCTCTCTATTACACTCTCTCTCTCTCTCTATTACACTCTCTCTCTCTCTCTATTACTCTCTCTCTCTCTCTCTCTATTACTCTCTCTCTCTCTATTACACTCTCTCTCTCTCTCTCTCTCTCTCTATTACACTCTCTCTCTCTCTCTCTATTACACTCTCTCTCTCTCTCTATTACACTCTCTCTCTCTCTCTATTACTCTCTCTCTCTCTCTCTCTATTACTCTCTCTCTCTCTATTACACTCTCTCTCTCTCTCTCTCTCTATTACACTCTCTCTCTCTCTATTACACTCTCTCTCTCTCTATTACACTCTCTCTCTCTCTCTATTACACTCTCTCTCTCTCTCTCTCTATTACACTCTCTCTCTCTCTCTCTCTATTACACTCTCTCTCTCTCTCTATTACACTCTCTCTCTCTCTCTATTACACTCTCTCTCTCTCTTTATTACACTCTCTCTCTCTCTCTCTATTACACTCTCTCTCTCTCTATTACACTCTCTCTCTCTCTATTACACTCTCTCTCTCTCTCTATTACACTCTCTCTCTCTCTCTCTCTCTCTATTACACTCTCTCTCTCTCTCTCTCTATTACACTCTCTTTCTCTCTATTACACTCTCTCTCTCTCTCTCTATTACACTCTCTCTCTCTCTCTATTACACACTCTCTCTCTCTCTCTATTACACTCTCTCTCTCTCTCTCTATTACACTCTCTCTCTCTCTCTCTCTCTCTCTCTCTCTCTCTATTACACTCTCTCTCTCTCTCTATTACACTCTCTCTCTATTACACTCTCTCTCTCTCTCTCTATTACACTCTCTCTCTCTCTCTATTACACACTCTCTCTCTCTCTCTATTACACTCTCTCTCTCTCTCTCTCTATTACACTCTCTCTCTCTCTCTCTCTCTCTCTCTCTATTACACTCTCTCTCTCTCTCTATTACACTCTCTCTCTCTCTCTCTCTCTATTACACTCTCTCTCTCTCTCTCTATTACACTCTCTCTCTCTCTCTATTACACTCTCTCTCTCTCTATTACACTCTCTCTCTCTCTCTCTCTATTACACTCTCTCTCTCTCTCTATTACACACTCTCTCTCTCTCTATTACACTCTCTCTCTCTCTCTCTCTCTCTCTCTATTACACTCTCTCTCTCTCTCTCTATTACACTCTCTTTCTCTATTACACTCTCTCTTTCTCTCTCTCTCTGTTACACACTCTCTCTCTATTACACTCTCTCTCTCTCTCTCTATTACACTCTCTCTCTCTCTCTATTACACTCTCTCTCTCTCTCTCTCTCTATTACACTCTCTCTCTCTCTCTCTCTATTACACTCTCTCTCTCTATTACACTCTCTCTCTCTCTCTATTACACTCTCTCTCTCTCTCTATTACACTCTCTCTCTCTCTCTCTCTCTCTATTACACTCTCTTTCTCTCTATTACACTCTCTCTCTCTCTCTCTATTACACTCTCTCTCTCTCTGTATTACACTCTCTCTCTCTCTATTACACTCTCTCTCTCTCTATTACACTCTCTCTCTCTCTCTATTACACTCTCTCTCTCTCTCTATTACACTCTCTCTCTCTCTCTCTCTCTCTCTCTATTACACTCTCTTTCTCTCTATTACACTCTCTCTCTCTCTCTCTATTACACTCTCTCTCTCTCTCTATTACACTCTCTTTCTCTCTCTCTCTGTTACACACTCTCTCTCTATTACACTCTCTCTCTCTCTCTCTCTATTACACTCTCTCTCTCTCTCTATTACACTCTCTCTCTCTCTCTATTACACTCTCTCTCTCTCTCTCTCTCTCTCTCTCTCTATTACACTCTCTTTCTCTCTATTACACTCTCTCTCTCTCTATTACACTCTCTCTCTCTCTCTATTACACTCTCTCTCTCTCTATTACACTCTCTCTCTCTCTCTCTCTATTACACTCTCTCTCTCTCTCTATTACACTCTCTATTACACTCTCTCTCTCTCTCTATTACACTCTCTCTCTCTCTCTATTACACTCTCTTTCTCTCTCTCTCTGTTACACACTCTCTCTCTATTACACTCTCTCTCTCTCTCTCTATTACACACTCTCTCTCTCTCTATTACACTCTCTCTCTCTCTCTCTATTACTCTCTCTCTCTCTCTATTACACTCTCTTTCTCTCTCTATTACACTCTCTCTCTCTCTATTACACACTCTCTCTCTCTCTTTCTCTCTCTCTCTCTGTTACACTCTCTCTCTCTCTCTATTACACTCTCTCTCTCTCTATTACACACTCTCTCTCTCTCTTTCTCTCTCTGTTACACTCTCTCTCTCTATTACACACTCTCTCTCTCTTTCTCTCTGTTACACTCTCTCTCTCTCTATTACATTTTCTCTATTACACTCTCTTTCTCTCTCTCTTACACACACTCTCTCTCTCTTACACACTCTCTCTCTCTCTCTCTCTCTCTCTCTCTCTCTCTATTACACGCTCTCTCTCTCTCACACTCTCTCTCTCTCTCTCTATTACATGCTCTCTCTCTCTCTCTCTATTACACACACACACACTCTCTCTCTCTCTATTACTCTCTCTCTCTCTCTACAATGTAAAATCAGACTAATTCTATCTTTACAGTGCACTTACCCTAAACAGCCCTGGGTTACTGTATTCTTCCTCCAGAGCGATGATGAATGAGTTCACGATGATAATCATCAAAATGAACGCAGGAAATAAAAAGTGCTGAGTGAGGGAAGAAATGAATGCGTGACACCGCTCATCTCTCCTCCTGCACACAAACAACAAACACAAAAGAGCAACTGTTACTTTTCTTCAACTCCAATATTCTTTACCCTTGCACCACTATTCACACAGCAATATAAACGTTCTTCACACTGAGGCTAAAATAAATGAGTTGATCAAATTAAAGCTGAAATTTAAACCTTTCACACTGAAGCAGGAATATAAAGGCTTTCTGATGTTGATAAAGAGCTTTAAATCATTTACACTCTGCAGCTGGAGGTCGGGTCCTCCACCGAAAATCTTCTGCTGTCCATGATGTCGTGATAAACGAATCTCACACTGAAAACTGTCCAAAACACACAGACACACTACAATGTAAGCCTTTAGTACACATCGTCATGACAACCATTATGACATCAACATGGCAAAAAGCTTGGTTGTGACGTCATGGCTACGCCACCTTTGGACATTAACGTTAGCGACGTCGCTTTTACACTTCAGTAATTAACCTTATCGTACCGGTGGTCTTACAGGACCACCTGCTCTTTAGTTCTGAGCTTGTCTGCCGGATATTGTCGCATTAACTGCACAGCACTAAGAAGCCGTTTAGCCTGGTGAGATTAGCTGAGGACGTTTCTCTCACAGCGACCTTCCCGCCCTTATTTAGAAACGAACGGAGGCCGTTTAAAATACTATCCTGACTCCGAAAAACCGCAGAGCAGCTCAAACTGCGCTTTTACTGCATCTTACCACATTAAGACGACTAGTCTCGGTATTTCTCCATTTCCTCTCTTTCATTAATGAATAAATCACATTAAAGCAGAAATCAGTAAAAACACTCACCTTTCCGGTCTCTGAGTTCACTGCCAGATGATGACGCTACAAAGGGGGCGTGGCCAACGGGCGTAGAGCGGCTGAGTTTCGCGCCAACAGCAGAGCAGGAAGAGCAAATTGAGCTTTTATGCTGTTACTCAGAAGCTTCATAGAAACGACTGCAGGACCGGTTAAAGCTGAAAACCCTTCTGTCTCACAGATTCAGCTCCACATAGAAAATATGGCGCAGCCACAGAAAAGGCTTCTACTGTTCATTAAAGCAAGAATCGTCTTTCCGGGTAGGAGAAAAATATCATGTTAGTCCTAGGAATGTTTTAATCGGGAAAACTGCGCGTGCGTTCTGGAGCTGCTCAAGAGTTTTTGGTGTCAGGTTCACGATTGTATTGAGAGGATAAGAACATCCATTTGTTTTTACTTCAGTTATTTATTGTAAGAGACCCCTAACCTAAGGAAAATCTTGGCAGTGAGGATAACCTCATATTTCATAAGGGTTTCCATGTGTCCCTTCGCTTCCGCCCTAACCGCTGACTTCATAGTGTCATCCCCTTTGATTGCGACTAGAGTCAATAGGAGGTCAACATAAAGGGCATCCCTAGGATCACCAAAGCACCCAAACACTTTTGTTAGGGCCCGATTCTTAGCCCACCACCTTGTTCTCCCTACTGGGGTCAGTTTTCTGTGTCTGCTGTTGTTGGTGAGGACCACTAAAGGACTGTATTTGCTGGTTCTGCTGATGTGAGGTGTGTTGTATGGGGGGTGTCGGTAAGAACACCATGAAGCAGTTGTCTCCCTTTCCTTTAGTTTCTTTATTAAACTCACACTTGAATTACATGTGCAAGAGCCTCAGTTGTGTGTGGTCTGTAAACAGAATAATCAACATACTGAATTAAACTAACAAAATAATAAATCTTCTTAGCATTACTTCAATTACTTAAACATAGCTGAATTAGCATGACTAACTATCTCGACACTTAACAACACTTACTTGGTTGGAATGCACGCACACAACTCCTCACATGCTATCATCTTGAGGCTGTGATCCAGCCAAGCTGAAGTGATAACTTGCCTGAAGCAGCAGAGCTGAACCTGTGCTCTATGCTCCATATAAACTAAAACTAAACTGCACGCGAAAAGGGGGGCGGGGCTAGGCTTCAATGCCAGAGTCTTTCTTACAGCTGTCATCACTCATCTCCTCCCACTTCTGCATCTGTTTCCATGACTCCCTCAGAATCACTGCCACATTGTTTAGTTTAGTAACACCAGACATGGACCTGTGTAGGAGACTGCTCAGAGAGAAATGCAGAGAACCCCTGATATTGTCCCTGCATATTGGCAGCACCATCAGTGGAGTTGCCAATGTAAATGGTGAGCTCATCTAAGGTCTGTTTCAATGCCTCTGTGAAATACTGATCTGTTGACTTTTCACAGTCCACCACAGCAACCAGCCGCTCATGAATGACATCTGTAACATATCTTAAGATGATAGCACACTGGTCTGTTGATGAAACGTCTTGAGCTGTATCAATTTGAACAGAAAGCATGCCTGCCTCTCTAACCTCATCTGCAATCGTGCTCTTTATCAACTTTTTAAGGACGTCCACAACTTTGTTGTTTATGTCCTTCGATATAAGAGTCACAAGAGAACCCCTACCTTTTGCCCCACTGTCATGATGTATTTTGCTTTGCTCAATACAACTGCTAATGTGCTGCTGAGGGCACAGATCATACCAGCTCAAAAGAATTAACAACTCTAAAAAGTTGCCACGATTGACTGCAGTGTTTTCTAGAGTATAAGCACTCTCTGCTTTATCCCCTCTGTAACTGAGACCACATTTTCCTATGACTTTAACCACATCTACTATGTGTTCCATTACCTGATGCTTCTTTTTCACCTGCTCATGATGTAAAGACATTTGTTTGCCTGCTAGAAGACTTTTTACATCTGCCCCTTTAGCCATCAGAAAGTAAGCATCAGCACCATCCCTGTGGATCTTACTTTTCTCATGCTCTCCAATGCGCTGATGAATATGTTTCCATGCCTTCATACCAGCCTTTCTGAATGGATTATCAGTTGCAGCAGGTGCAAATGCCAAACAGACAGAACAATACAGTGGCTGTTACAGCGTCACTCCCACCTCTCTCTTCCCCGGCTGCAGCTGGGGTCTGTCCTCTGGAGAACAGCTCTGTTCATTCAGCACATCTGGCAGCTTCTTCTTCTTCCAGCGCCTTTCTTTATTTTAACCTGGCCTTTTCGGCTCCACCTGGCGTCTTCCTGCCTCCATCACCACCGACTGCCGCTTCGCGCTGCTCTGCTGCTACATTTAATTTACCGCTCCAGAAAAGAGACTCGCAGACCCAACCAACTTAAACATGTGGGGGGGGATTCCCTCAGATGGTAGAACCCATCTGACCTACTGCGATGTAGGGGCTGCGCTGTCAGATGAATGGAGAATGAATAGATAGTTGAACGGAGAATGAATGTAAAAAGATTAGATAAGTGACGGATAAATGTCAAAATCATCCCCCCATCCAGCCGCCCACACTCGAGACTGACATGAGCCGGCCCATCGGGAATCGTCCCGAATCTCCCGATTAGCCGCTCCGGGCCGCCCTCAGAGTAAAGTAGTGAAATATTCCTTCTTTATATTCCTTCTGTTATGGGAAGTGTCTTTACAGGCTTCTAACGGTCAACTGTTCAAAAGAAATACAGATTTATGACTGATATTAAAATGTTTTAAATGCACACACTGCTTAAAAAACACACAACAGCAAAGATGTTTCACATTTAGAGTCTTTAGAAACCAAGACCCACCATTAGTTTATCCTTTTTAGTGTAATAAATAAATCTCCAAACAATGTAAACAAACTGTAATTGGACTAACAATCAAAATTAAACTGAATTTCTCATCCACTTTTATTCACTCACTCACTGGATTGGCTGGATTGATCTCCACAAACTCCACTTTGACAAGTAACTGTATCCTCCAGGATGGAATCTGGCAGCTGTACATCACATCATAAACACATGTTCAGAGCAGTTTATGATAAAATATTAATAAAGGCAGTCAAATGCAGAGACACCATGACCCAGTTCAGCATTAGCTGTCTATCATTTACTTTTACCAGTCATGTGGAATTTAACAGTGCTGGTAATATTAGCCACGTTACTACACAGTGAAGTATATTGACCAGGTGTCCCTGTTTTCTGGGGACAGGCCATGAGGACCAATGAGGACTGTGCCCAGAAGCCGGGGAGGTCTGGTTCCGAGCTGTCCCCATGTTCCTGTTTTTAACTGTGAATTAAAAACACACCAGGAAGTCCTAAAACAGACCTGGCAGCAGAGCCGGCAGGCAGACATCTCTCGTTGTGGTTGCTGTCGACTAACCACAGAAACGTCCGGTCCTAAAATCTGACTGGCTGAGCTGCTTTCAAAGCCGTTGTAAAGTCCTCCATATACGCTCACTCATGACCTGCTCACAATAACGGAGTTCTGTATCACTGCGCCTGCTCATCTTCAGAGCTGACCAAATCAGCTGTAGGTCAAATGTCATCTTAAGTGTCCATTTTCTGTTTCTGCGCAAAGTAATAAGTGAAAACGTTCAAATGGCTTGAGCGTCTCTTACAGCTGTCAAAGTCATTGCTTAGCAACAGCGTCTCAGCGGAGTGATACAGTGTTTGTGAAAAACCTGTGATGTTATGGTGAAATAACAGCAGGGTTAGAACGCTTCTCAACCAATCAGCTTGCGTGGCTGGAACTACCTGTCGCATAATAAAATACAGCAAACATGCTAAACAACCTTAATATCACATGTTTGAGGTAAAGTACTTAGGACACGATTCACTGTAAAATGGCAATATAAAAGACGAAAGGGTGTCATTAAAGAATGGCTTACGTTCTTCATATGTCCGTGTTTCAGTCAGAAGTAACATCAGACCCAAACCCCAAATGGCTCCATACCCCCTAAATATTCTGCTATGTACGTTTTAAAATTCGAACTCCTGCAGCCAGACATGCAGGCCATTTGATCAGTATGGATATGGCTGATTCCCACGTGGCTATTCTTAGTGATATTATGTGCTTGTGGGATGCAGGAGCCAGTATTTAAATACCTGCGTAGTGCACTACGTAAGACTTGCGGTGGTAATTTGGTGACCACAATATACTTATAAAGCAAAGTGCTGCATTATACAGTGCTGTGTTATCATATGTTCATTATTATACAACAAACAGCTTAAAAAGTCAATGAAATGACCTCAATATACAGCGATGGGCGACTGGACATTCTTCTCCTCATTCAGCAGTCTAAGATTCCTTGCCACTGATACCGTACACCAGGGGTTCACAACTCTGGAAAGCCCAGTTTGGAGGTTTTCCAGCTCAAACATACCCACTTATCTTTCAATTGGCAGGTTAAGTGTAATCATATGTGTTGGAGCAGGTAAATCACCAATCTGTGCTGGACACCGGCCCTCTAGGACCAGAGATCAACACCCCTGTCATACAATAAAGCAAATACATTTCTAGGCAGAACACTTGTTCAGGTCAATTGTTATTAATTCTAAATTATTTTCTGTATAATTGTGTGTATTGGGCGGCACGGTGGGTAGCGGTGGGTAGCGCTGTCTCCTCACAGCGAAGAGGGCCTGGGTTCGATTCCCTGGCCAGGCGGCCAGGGTCCTCTCTGTGTGGAGTTTGCATGTTCTCCCTGTGTCTGCGTGGGTTTCCTCCGGGTTTTCCGGTTTCCTCCCACAGTCCAAAGACATGCAGTCAGGCCAATTGGATGTGCTAAATTACCCCTAGGTGTGAGTGTCTGTGTCTGTCTGTCTGCCCTGCGATGGACTGGCGACTTGTCCAGGGTGTATCCTGCCTTCCGCCCGAAGACTGCTGCGATAGGCTCCAGCACCCCCCCTCGACCCTGACAGAGAAGCGGCTTGGAAAATGGATGGATGGATGGATGTTGTGGTCTTCCCTGAAGGTGAGATAGGCTGACTGTGCTCTGTGATTAATCCCAACTAATCCTTTAAAAAGATCTAACATCCATCAAGGTTTTGGACAGATTACCACTGGATAACATGTTCTGTTCTGTTAGTGGTCCAAATTAGTGCATATTTTCAAGCTGTTTTTGTGTTTTCTTTTGTAAATATAGCAAGTGAAAAGGTGGTGTGACCTGTTTTATATGCAGGCTTGGGAATTTAAACTGTTTAAGAAGTTTGTGTGTTTTATTTAATGAGAGTGGTGAATGCCATTGAGTGCTGTGTACATTTTAAATGGAAGAAAATGTGAATGTTAGCTGACACTTTCGTTGAGTGTAAGTTAGAAGTGGGAAAACTGCTGAATTGACAGTATTGTGTGCTTCCTTGAAGAAATGCCAAGCTGCTGTCTGAGCTTGACAATAAAACAGCGCCACCAGTTGATCACACCACATTCCTGCGCTTCCTGGTCCCTTTCATTACCATCAAAACAACGCAGAGCCCAGCTAGGGAGCCATGTAGAGAGACGAGGGTTACACAAACAACTTACTGGCTGCCCTTAAACAGCTGTCTAGACTAATTTCAGTCAAAGTACTGAATCAGCTCTAATTAGGGTTATTAATGACCTTTATTTAAATCCATTTAAAGACTGAGATACTATTACTGGTCTATAAATTGATTAATGGTGTCGGCGCAGCGTAATTATCTGATATGCTGCAGCAATATGAGCCGAGCTGAGCTCTCAGAAAGGGCTTTGAGTCTTCTGCAGACCAACAGAAGGAAAAACTACTTCACTGTTGCTCATGCAGTCCTCTACAATTCTGCACTCACCTGGGACGAGCTGCATGTCCCTCACTCACAATGAGCAGCACTGTGTTCAGCTACAAGCTTGAAATAAGGCTCTGCTGTAGTGGATAAGTACAGTTCATGAATCTGTCACAAAGCAAACTTTATATGGGTATTAACATTAAATCCACATGTTTGAATAAAGACACTGAAGCCCTTGTCAAGTAATGAGTTTTCAGACTAACAGGCTCGTGTGAGATTTAATGGTAATTAAATACTTTGGACTTGGACTAAATGCTCACTCTCACAGCAAGTACAACACACAACAAGCTTTAATAACGAGCTGAGATCAGAGGAGCAAGCAAACAAAAGGTAGGACTGACGAAAAGACAGAACTAAGAGAGTAAAAGTAGAAGAAGAGGACAGACACGCCCAGTATACAAACATCTGCCACCAAGGACAACGGGGAGCTCCAGATGCTACAAAATATTTAAAAAAAGTCACTTACATTCATCAACAAGACACTTTAGATCTGCCACTGTTAAGGCAGATTGACTGTGAGACCATCACCATCATAAATACGGAGGAACGTGGTCAGAGACCAAAACTTAGTACTGCTTTTATCACCAGCCTAGATTTATCTGGGCTGAACAGGCCTGACTCATGTCCTGGTTATTATTATACACACACCCCTCGGGCAACTTAGTATCTCTTGAACTGTGGGAGGAAACCCACACAGACACGGGGAGAACACGCTTATCCTTCTGGGTCGGGGTGGGTGCTGGAGCCTATCCTAGCAGTCACTGGGTGATCACAGGGCAGACACACTGATATACACATTCACATCTAGGGGCAATTTAGCATGTCCAGTTGGCCTGGCTGCATGTCTTTGGCCTGTGGGAGGAAACCAGACAACCTGAAAGAAACCCGTGCAGACACACGGAGAACATGCAAACTCAATACAGATAGGACTGCAGTCGCCCCGCCTAACCAAACCCAGGCCCTTCTCGCTCTGAAGAGACAGCACTACCCCCTGCACCACTGGGCCATCCTGACACTGGGACACTCAGTTTCACAAAAGCATCTGTGTGTTAGGATCAACCCAGTCTAGGAGAGAGAGAGTGTTCAGTGTGATGCTCGCTCTACCATTTAAGAATCTTCTTTCTTTTAAGGTGCTTTTGAGAAAACCAGTCCAGAACAACATCCTCTCTCTCCTCAACTTTAGCAAGATTGGTGTTCACAAAGCAGTTCTGAGTTAGAGACTGATCTCAGATTCAAATCATCTGCATTTATGATGATCATAATCACAAACACTGGTTCTAGATCAGCACTCTCATCATTGAGGTGGTGTGGAAGTTCGCCCTTTTGGCGGAAAAACGAGCCGAAAACTTCTCATATTAAGACTCGTAGAGTCACGTTTATTACTCGAAAACGAAACTTAACCTCGCGCCCTGCACGACAAAATGTGCTGCACTCTTAAAGGGATCGCAACTATAACGTGAATCATAGCAATAAAGATGATGAACCAACAACAGAACACACAACAGAACACATAAGAAAGTGAATTATGCCGTCAGTGCTAGGAGCACTACACATGCCCCCCCAGAATTCACTCTAACAGAAAACCCGAGAAAAAAATGTATCAACGGCGTGGGGGGCGAATCAAACGCCCAGTACGGCTCCGCCGAATGGGAAAGGGCGGGACCGTCCCTTCAGTGGCTCCCCGCCGGGCTCCCCTGGTCGAGGGGCAGGAGGAACAGGAAGGGGGGGCCTACTCAGAGGCCGTCCCCGTTTTGGGGGTTGCACCAACTCAACCGGCCCGGCCAGATCTAGGTGCGCTGGCTTAAGGCGGTCCACAGATATACACTCCGGTTTGCCCCAATGTCCACCACAAAGTGCTTGTCCCCAGTTTCCACAACACGGAAAGGACCCTCGTAAGGCGGACGGAGAGGTCCGCGGTGACCGTCCACTCGAATGAAAACAAAGCCAGCAGACTGCAGGCCGCTGGGGACGTGAGAGCTTGGTAAACCGTGGCAGGAAGTAGGAAGAGGAGTAAACAGCCGGGCATTGTCCAACAGGCTGGAGCGCTGGAGTGTGGCCGACCAAGGGGTTGTGACGCTGGGGACAAAATCTCCGGGGACCCGTAGTGGCTGACCATAGACCAACTCAGACGAGGAGGCCTGGAGGTCCTCCTTAGGTGCTGTCCTGATGCCCAGCATGACCCAAGGGAGCTTGTCAGCCCAGGAGTTGTCCTTCAGGCTGGCACGCAGGGAGGCTTTCAGAGATCTGTGAAAACGTTCACAGAGGCCATTACTCTGAGGGTGGTAGGCCGTGGTGCGGTGGAGTTTAACTCCCAAGCTCCCTGCAACAGCGTTCCAAAGTTCAGAGGTAAACTGAACACCACGGTCTGAGGAAATGTCTGATGGGGTGCCAAAACGGGACACCCAGGTACCAATAAATGCCCGTGCCACATCAGCTGATGTTATGGAAGACAGTGGAACGGCCTCTGCCCACCGTGTGGTCCTATCGACCATGGTGAGCACATAAGAGAAACCCTGTGAAGGTGGAAGCGGGCCAACCAGGTCGATGTTGACGTGGTCGAAACGTCGTTCCGGCACTGGAAACTGTTCCAGTGGTGCTTTGGTGTGGCGGTGTATTTTGGCACGTTGGCACTCCACAGAGGTGTTCGCCCAGGCCCTCACGTCCTTTTTAAGTCCGTGCCACACAAACTTGGCGGCCACCAGCCATTGTGAGGCCTTGGTTCCAGGGTGTGAGAGGCCATGGATGGCGTCAAAAACGGGCCGCCTCCACTTCGCAGGCACAACAGGCCTAGGAGAGCCCATGGAGACGTCGCAAAGCAGAGTGGTGCCAGCATTGTCGAACGTCACATCTTGCAGCCGCAGCCCAGAAGTGGATGAACGGCAAGCCTGCACGTCCGGGTCTGTGGCCTGCTCTGCTGCCATGCTGCCATAGTCCAGGCCGAGGTGGACCGCCCCCACACCAGCACGGGAGAGGCAGTCTGCAACACAGTTGTGCTTCCCAGAAAGGTGCGCAATGTCCGTCGTGAACTCCGAAATGTAGGTCAGCTGCCTCTGTTGCCTGCCAGACCATGGCTGAGTGACCTTGGACATGGCGAAAGTGAGAGGTTTGTGGTCCACAAAAATGGTGAACTGGCGTCCCTCCAGCAGGAAACGAAAGTGTCGGATGGCGAGGTACACACCAAGTAGCTCCCGGTCGAAGGTGCTATACTTCCGTTCACTGGGACGCAACTGCCTGCTGAAAAAGGCGAGAGCCTCTGTCCAGGCTTTTTGCAGCCTTTCAGAGCCTCGTACAAGGGTTGCATAGTTTGGGCGGCTCTGGGGAGAAAACGGTGGTAGAAATTAACCATGCCTAGGAACTCCTGTAAGGCTCTGACGTTGACTGGGCGTGGAAAAGTGGTGATGGCCTCCACTTTTGATGGAAGCGGAACGACCCTGTCCTGCGTGACTCTGTGCCCCAGAAAGTCTATGGTGGACAGGCCGAACTCGCACTTGGCTGGATTGATGATGAGCCCGTGCTCAGTGAGTCGCTCAGAGTGCGAAGGTGCGAAAGGTGCTCTGAAGGTGATGAACTGGCCACCAGGATGTCATCGAGGTACACGATTAAGAAAGGCAGATCCCGTAACACAGAGTCCATGAGCCGCTGGAAAGTTTGAGCCGCATTCTTGAGGCCGAACGGGGTACGCAGGAACTCAAATAAACCAAACGGCCTAATTACAGCCATTTTTGGGACGTCTAGCGGGTGTACGGGCACTTGATGGTAACCTCTGATGAGGTCCACCTTTGAAAAAATGACCGCACCCGCTAGGTGCGCTGAAAAATCTTGGATGTACGGCACTGGGTAGCGGTCAGGCGTAGTCGCGTCGTTGAGCCGTCGGTAGTCCCCGCAAGGACGCCAGCACCCCCCCCCGGCTTAGGGACGAGGTGGAGGGGTGAGGCCCAAGGACTGTTGGAGCGTCGAACAATCCCTAGGCGCTCCATGGCCTCGAACTCTGCCTTGGCCACGGCAAGCTTGTTCGGCTCGAGGCGTCGAGCGCGGGCGTACACAGGCGGGCCAGTGGTGTCAATGTGGTGTTCGACGCCATGTTTGGCTGTGGAATACGAGAAAGTGGGCTGCGTGAGTGCTGGAAACTCAGCTAGCAGTCGCTGGAAACTGTCCGTGACAGAGAGCAGGCTGGAGAGGTGTACTGCGTCAGAGTCGCTGAGCGCACATGCATAAGAACAAAAAGTGACGGCGATCCACTGGGGGGCCGTGGGTGTCAGCTACCACATCCACTTGTGAAGCAGGCAGTACACTCCGCTGTGCCCCTGTGTCGCAGAGGAAGCGCCGGCCGGAGATGGAGTCGCGGATGAAGAGCAGCCTGCCGGCATGGCCGACACTCACGGCCACTAGTGAGTGCCGGCCTTGGTGTTTCCCCACTCCACCGAAGCTGCACAGAGAGCGGCATTGCTTGGCCTTGGGGCCAAACCTAGCATGGTAGTAGCACACACCTGAAGACCGCTGCTGATGCGGGGCCGCTACCGCGATGAGCGTGTGATCATCCGGAACCTCAGATACAGCACCAGCAGGGAGAAGGGCAGCTGCGCAGGGCTGCTGACTAGCCAGGAAACACCGGTCAGCCTCAGCAGCCAGTTCTCTGCAATCAGTGTTGGCCAACGCAGCTCTCACATGGGCAGGCAGTTGGCGCAGGAAAAGGTGGAGGAAAAGGAAACCTGGCTTGTTGTCACCAAGCAGATCGAGCATTCGGTCCATTAGCTCTGAGGGCTTGCTGTCACCGAGCCCCTGAAGAAAGAAAAGCCTACTGGCCCTCTCAGTGTCAGACAGTTCGAATGTTTTCATTAAGTGTTCCTTCAGGGTTTCATACTTTCTTTTCAGAGGGGGACGTTTAAGTAGGCTCACCACTCTCGATGCCGTAGAATTTCCGAGGGCAGATACCACGTAGTAGTATTTAGTTTCGTCAGCGGTGATCTGACGCAAGGCGAACTGTGCCTCAGTCTGAGCGAACCAGGCTGAAGCAGAAGATTCACAGAATTCCGGGAGCTTGAGACACAGCGTTGGCGGTCATGGCGATCTGGAAACGTCCAGTAAACAAACGTCGGGGTCACCAGTGTGGAAGTTCGCCCTTTTGGCGGAAAAACGAGCCGAAAACTTCTCACATTAAGACTCGTAGAGTCACGTTTATTACTCGAAAAACGAAACTTAACCTCGCGCCCTGCACGACAAAACGTGCGGCACTCTTAAAGGGATCGCAACTATAACGTGAATCATAGCAATAAAGATGATGAACCAACAACATAACACACAACAGAACACATAAAGTGAATTATGCCTCAGTGCTAGGAGCACTACAGTGGTTTTGTTAACTCAGGCTGTGAAGTTCAGCCTGCAGAGACACCATCTGCTCTTAAAGCCATTCAGGAGATTAGCTGCAGCTGTAATCCGTTGATTTAGACATTATAATGAAGTCACACGAGGCAAATGTTTGAGTTTAATAGCAGATGAGGCATTTTTTCTACACATATAAACAAGACGTCCATTACTTGGTAGCTGTGTGTGTTACGCCCCTGAGAGGGGGAATGATAGAGAAAAATGAATGCTTTAGAGCAAACAAGACACGATGGTACTGCTCACAGCTGCTTCACTTTATAAGCCATGTGATACCATGCATAGAACTAGCATTCATTACATTAAACTCGCTTCATAGCAGTAGAAAAGCATACACTGTTCATGAGCTAACATATGTTTGACAACCATAACAAAATAGTTCACTTCACAGTTTTCAAAAGGAAAGAAATACATAAATTAAATGCAGAAGCTCCTAAACGGTCCTCTCAATATACATTCATTGTACTGTTACTCACTTCTGGCTTAGCATAATCACAAGTAACACAATTTCAATATTTTCCCCATATTCCCCACAACTTCCACTTACACAGAACAGTAGTACCTTATTAACTCGGTACTTAAAGCTAGTACACTCCACATACCCCTATCTAAATCATGCCAGACACATTTTGAACACAAACCATAGCAGCAAATTTATACATCACCACAGGCTTAACGATAAATGACAGGCACATTTGCAGTGTCTAGCTGAGCTGCTTAGTCCTTTAACTCTACACACTCCAGATGTATCGCTCAATACAAAGTTACTAAAGAACATATAAGTAGTTTCCATACAGTATGAACAGTGAAAAATGAATAAACTTAGTCTTTACAGAAATCCCTTGTTAAATGAGCATAGAACTCCTTAGAATGAGGCTTGGTAGCTTATTTTTTTTCTCTTCGAGCTTTTGTCAGAGCATCAGGTCAATGGACTAAGGTAGTCACTTGCAGTTTAGAAACGCCACATAAAGTTGATAAATTCGCTACTAAACCACAGTTAAACAGGATTTAACAAACAAAATCCTTCTTTAAACATCAAACTCACAATTTTCTACATATATTTCGTACCTGAGAGGGGGAATGATAGAGAATTAGCTTTAGAGCAAACAAGACACGATGCGTACTGCTCACAGCTGCTTCACTTTATAAGTGATAGTGATGTGTCGTTCGCGAACGATCCGGATCTAAGAGCTCTTTGAAGTGAACGATTGGAACGTTTTAAGATCCTATTTGGGAGCCGTTTTTTTCCTTCAGTATCTCGCTGTCTCTCCGCCTCCCTGTCGTTGCGCTTGTGCTCTGCAAGAGCCACAGAGCCGACAGTTTTTTTCCAACGTCGTTTTTTTTTTTTTGTCCTTCGGTGCCTCGCTGTCTCTCCCCCCCGCCCCCGCCCCCGCCCCCGTCCCCGTCCCCGTCCCCGTCCCCGTCTCCCTCTCCTTGCGCGTCTTGCTCTGCTTCTGCCAGCGCTACAGAGCGGAGAGGTTTTTTCCTCAGTCGGTGCCTTAATGTCTCCACTGCCCGCATGTCAAGCGTGTGCTCCACACATCTGACCAATCACACGCAGCTTTCAATTAATGTGGTGGGAAAACACTGAAAAAAAAGTTTATCTCCACTTTTTTGTGGAAACGGCAGGCAATTGGCCAAGCTGTACTCACATACAGCGGTCAAGAAGCACGGCAGAAAGAAGGGGAGTCTGTGTGAGAACACAATAGGCCTAGGTGTGAAAATGAGTGACAGAAAACGTAGCAAGATTTGGACTCATTTTAATGCAACGTCGAGCTCCAGGGCAGAGTGCAGACTGTGCAAAGTCAGCATTTCATATAGAGCAGGCTCCACAAACAACTTGCACAGACACATGAGGACATCGCACTCATCAGTATTGCTGGAGGAGTCGAGACCAGAAAGGGAACCTTCTGACAGTGCAAGTGCATCAACTGCAACTACTTCTTCAGGTGCAATAATATCAACTCTAACTGCTTCTTCAGCTGCCACAACGTCTGCCCCCATTCCTACACCCCAACCTTTTTGTGGAAGTGGTGCTATTTTGTGATACTTTTTGTGATGACGTTTTTCTCATCACAAGTGCTTAACAATGTCGTAATGAAACAAAATGTTATAAAATTAGGTTTAAGCTATTAATTAATTAATAATGTAAAAATATATATATGGGGAGCCGAAAGAGCCGGCTCTCCACAGTAAGAAGAGCCATTAGAGCCGCATCTCAAAATAGAGCCGAAAATCCCATCACTAGTTGTGAGGTGAAGATCAGGATCTGATGGAGCATCAGTTTCAGGTGAATCACGTGACATTACTTAAAATATTGTTTAATAACTGGAAATTTTTAAAACATTATTTTGCACTAATTCTCTTCATTTCTGTGTGAATCAGCAGAGCTTTCAGAGATCACTGATGGGCTGTGAACCTTCATACTGGACACATCAGAGCAGCTTGTCTGTTCAGTCAAAAATCAGTTATGTCTCTAGTTCCGTCTCCAGTTCCGTCTCCACAGCTGATGCATTTACAGCTATTTCCTGTTTTTTAGTGGATTTGAATAGTGTCATGCGGCCCTCAGGAGCTCCACAAACCACATAATAATCTCACAGGTGGAGCTCAAAGGTGAAGACTGACTGACAAAAACTCGAGTATCTCAGACAAACAGACTGAACAGAAACCAGGTTGAACCTGTGCTCAGACGACGGGAGCCTCTTTCTGCATTTCCTGTGCTTTTCATGAAGAAAGCCCTTCCCCTTCCTACAGGAAGTCAGCTGCTCTTTACAGGCCCATCAGTGTTTCCTGCCATATTTATACGCTTAGATATTATATATTATCTTTATAAATACTTGAACTAAATAAACATCTACACTGGATCAAAACATCAAGAGCTTCAGTGATGAGTACATTGATTAGAGTCCATTCAAAACTACAGAGAGATGAACAGGAGACTCTGGCCAAGAGATGGTGCTATGCAACGCCTCCGCGATGGGCACCAACGGGGCATCAGGATCAAACTTTATCAGCCAGGTAGCTTACACACACAAGGAATTCGGTTTTGGTTACAGGAGCTCACAGTGCACAGTATCAGACAAACATTTACATGTAGTGAATAAAATTAAATAAAACATGTTCTACCATCACTCTCACACACACACACACACACAGTCATACCTGTAAACCTTACGACGTGCAAAGTATGTGTCTTAAGTTAAAGTGCTGAGGGCAGTTAAAGGCTGTATAGTGGCAAAGAAAGGGACAAGTGAGGTAACCGTCAGATAAGTAGGGTGGACGGAGCTCCCAACCAGTGTCGTCGACTGTGGTGCCATTTTGGAGGTCAACACAAATAGTTTATTGTTAACCTCACTCTGATGATACATATCAGTGCTAACAAACCCCCACTGAGGAGCTTCAGTTCACTATGATATGCTGTATAATAAACTGTATAATATACAGAAATCCTAGAAGAGTGGATGTCTGTTACTCTGACGTCCCTCACTGATCCTCATACTGTAAACATGAATGTCTAAGCAGCACACAGGATAAACAGCAGGTGGCAGTGTACAACAAATTAGAGCGTCTGCTTGTGGGACTTGATAATGCTGGAGTGGAAGGTGAGAGACTTTGGCTGTTGAACGCAGACTGTTAGAAAGTGAAGGTGTAGGTGATACAGGGGTCTTAGCTACAGTTTACATCAGGACTCATTTTTGTTTTAGCCTATAGAAAAATATACCAGAGGGTTATAGACTCTCTTTCTCCATTTACTGTTGCAGGACTGTATAGACCTGGTTTGGAGGACCTGGTTTGACCAGTGAGGAAATGAGGTCAAGAAGTAATAGTCAACACACAGCACCAACTTGAAGCATAACATTTATAAAATAAGACTGAACAAAGTAAGAAATAAAATCAGAATTAGAGTTTGCATATACAGCTAATGACAGCACAGTCAGCCTAGAGAAACTGGTTTGATAAAGTTTAATGACTGTAGAACTGCATAGAGATTATACTGTGCTTTACATATAAGCATACAACAAACTGCACTGTACTCACAGTATAAAACAAGAGATATCTGAAAATATGAGTGCTATCCTTAATCTACAGCCCTCCACCCCACACCTACTAATCTGACCCTGGTATCATTCCCCTTGATTTGTTTCCACCTCTGCTTTCAGACAGTAACAAAACATATATAACAAGTGTATCTCCAAAATGGGTCTGACCAGTGGAATTAGTGCTGAAAGGCCTTGTGCTCTGCTTGTCACTTCAGAAACACAGTCAAATCAAAGTCATATCAATAGAACCAAATCAGCACCACCCAGAAAGCTACTGTCATCATACACAGCAGTGATGAAAGGCCAGATTCACTGTTTTCAGGTTTCATCACTAATTAAAAAGCATTAGTATGTGATCTACATATAAACACACACATAGCATATATGTGCAATTTGTTGTTTAATATAATGCAGTTTATATTTAAGACAATCAAAAGAGGTAAGAAGAGCTGTACTCCATAAACACATTTATATGAACCTGATACTTACAGGAGACTAATTTACTGGACTGTGGGAATATGTGGGTTTAGTACAAGGTATTAGACTGAACTAAGTCTAGACTAATCTGACAAAAAGACTTCTATCAAAATGATTAGTTATTAATATTAAAATACCCTAATGTTTAACATTATATTTAACATAATTTCTGATAAAGTTAAACATCTTTTCTGTTCTTGAACAAACTGTGTTTTGACCGTGTCAATCTTTCCAACCATTAAACCATTAAAATGGTCATCGTGGTTTCTGTATATTTTGCTTCAGCTTTGTGGGTTTGATCAGTGGAGGAGGTGCTAAAAGGCCTCGTGCTCTGTTTGTCACTTTAGTAACACAGTACTTTTCACAGTGTTTAGCTTTTATCAAAAGTAAAAAGTAAAGTAAAAACATTAGTATCTGTCCATGTTCAAACAGACACTCCAAACAAAACAAAGAAAAACTCACTGCCTATTAACACTGAGCTGTCGTCTGTAGTACTGTGTACAGCCAATAATCGGTTTCAGCAGAACAAGATCAGGAGAGTTTAGTCAATGTGTCAAGTGGACACTACACAACTTTCAAAATCTCAGGATCGCTGTACTGATCACACTTCATGACATTTAGTCCTGGTGTCAGTGTAGCAGTGTACACTCTACATAATCCTAACGAGGTCCCCAGCAGAGTGCACTCCGCCCCAAAATCCTGCTGACTCACAGAAATAAACAGAAGAAGCATCTTATATTTGCCAAATTAAAGCTTCAGCAACTTGTGGTTGTTTCTATACTCAAAATAACAAAAAAGTGTTCTGCACTTTTTGAAATTTTACATGGTTGCACGACTGAAACTAAAGTTTCTGCTTAAATGTACTCATGATGTAGCACACGTACGGGTAACGCAGCAGCTACGTCAGCTAACTTACAGTCTGTGTTATTCATTATACCACAGTAGTATTCACTATGAGGAATGTGTCAACCGTAGATTGGGGTTCTTCAGGGGTTTGGACCAGTATCAATATCTTGCTAGGTAGGCCAAGGAGGGCTTGGACAGAGATGCAACGGACCAGAGTGTACAGGGTTTGAAATACAATCATGTATTTATTTACGAAAATGATGTGACTTCTTTCTGTGTGTGTGAATGTGTGTGGATAGCTTAAGAAAAGAACAAACAAAAAACTTAAATGAAATATTACAGAGTGTAATATTTATATACAGAGTATAATATATACACAGGGTGTAAATGAGTTATTAGTTCAATGGACTGTATTCAGATAAGAAAAATAACAACAACTCCCTGAATCATTGACACAAAGCACAAGTTCAGATGCAGAAAAACTACAATAGTACACACACGCAGTAGTCAACTCAGATTCAGCATTAAAAATAATAAATCTTCAGTGGTGCCAGTAACATATCAGGTATTCACCTCAGTTTAACAGCGTAACGGTGTCTGTCAACTTGAAATGAGAACCAACAATTTTCTTCCTTTTCTTACAGTCAATGTTTTTTTTTCTTCTCCTCTTTCTTTTTTGTGTGATATCATCTCAAAGTGTCAGAAATGTGTGTCCAGATCTTCACTAACCAGGTAGACTAAAGTTTCATGTGTGTGTTTCGAGTGTACTCTGGGAAGTGTAGATTCGGGTGCCTCGCCATGGTGGATCTGTGGAA